>NC_044983.1:15407367-15707367 GCF_008728515.1 Papio anubis
GTGTCTAACGACAGATTCACAGTATATGGTGGTAACCGGCACTATCTTAGGTTTAACACGTGCTAAGGACAGTAAGATGTGAATGTTAACTGCAGAGGTGTGTAAAACTTTGCAGCAAATAAAAAACATGTGGCTGGGTGCAGTGGGTTGTGCCTGTAATGCCAGAAATTTGGGAGGCCAAGGCAGTAGGATTGCTTGAGACCAGGAGTTCAACACCAACCTGGGCAATGTAGCAAGACCCCATCTCTACAAAAATAAAAATAAAAAATTAGCTGGGTGTGGAGGTGCACGCCTGTAGTCCCAGATACTCAGGAGGCTGAGGTAGGAGGATCACTTGAACCCAGGGGTCGGAGGCTGCTGTGAGCTACAATTGCACCACTGCACTTCAACCTGGGCAACATAAGGAGACCCTCTCTCTTATTTTAAAAATATATGTGTGTGCCCATTTCTGTTACATCTGCCATATGTAATGGGGCTTGGTGCTTTCCTCTCAATGAACCTTCACAACTTCCCATCTAGAGTGGATAGAATTATCTATTTTTTATTTTATTTTATTTATGTATTTATTTATTTTGAGACAGAGTCTTGCTCAGTCGCCAAGGCTGGAGTGCAGTGGTGTGACCTCGGCTCACTGTAACCTCTACCTCCTGGATTCAAGCAATTCTCCTGCTTCAGCTTCCTGAGTAGCCGGGACTACAGGCACACACCACCACGCCAGGCTAATTTTTGTATTTTCAGTAGAGACGGGGGTTTCGCCATGTTGGCCAGGCAGGTCTCAAACTCCTGACCTCAGGTGATCCACCTGCCTCAGCCTCCCAAAGTGCTGGGATTACAGGTATGAGCCACCACGCCCAGCTGACAGAATTATCTTGATTTATTAAGGAGTAATGGGCTCATTTATAAGCTAATGCTCATGAGTAATGCTAGCAATGCAGCAAATACACTGGGATAGAAATCTAAATCCCTCGACTCTACTTTCCATATTATTTTCACTAAAAAATAGAGAATAATTAAAAGAAAATATACAAACTGAGCCAGGATGAACAGGAATTGAACTGAAGGTAGGGTTTAAGGGATGCTAAAATCTAAATAGGGAACTCCAAGCAAATGGCACAAGAGAAGTCGAGACTGGGAAAAGATGGGGGTTGAGAGGCTGGAAAGTCTGGCATGCATGTAAAGCAGTAGGCACTAGAGAGAAGGCCAGGAATCCCGGAAGACTGAGATGGTGGCTGCCAATAACTCAAGTGGTAAAATGAGCAGCACATGCAGTAGAGGATGCAGGGGTGGGGGTCGTTCCGCACGCCTCAGGCCAGCTGAGAAAGCTTCCAGGACCAACACTCTTATGAACTTTGAGACTGTATTGTCACTGGCAAGCAAACTGAACTGCCAAACCCCACCTAGAGCCTTATGGAAAAACAGCTCCTCTTATCGCTAACATTAGCCACATCTGTCTTGAGTTTGATGGGCTATGCTTTCTTCTACAAGCACTCATTTTGAAACTCTCCTAGTTCTCTGAAAATCTGCCATCACAGTTAACAGAACAATAATTCTGAGGGTGAACATTTTAAAATTAATCTTTGAATTGTCTCAGTGAACTGCAAAATAAAGCATCGCTTGGAGAAATATAACTACTATTCTCTCATTAAATAAAACCTTCTTTTCTTTTGTCCCTTTGATAATGTCAAATGCTTTGGCTTTGACATCCAGTTAAAACACTCAACCATGACTTACCCAGGGAAGGCCCTCAGTGAGATCACTAATAAACAAGCATGATCTTTTCTTCCTGCCATGATTTCTGTTCTAGGTCAAAACTGGTTACTTCTTTCAGAATGAATGAATGAAGCATTTGCCTATCCAATGCCTGGCATAGAGAACACTCCAACACGGATGAATAGATGAGTCTGTGATAACCATCCCGGCTCCTGTGTGTTAAGTACTTACTACAAGAAGGTATTGTGCCTGAGGCTCTGCGTAATCTACCTACTGGGTAGATTCGCTCTCGATTTTCAGATTGGAAAGAGTGGCTTCAAGAGGTTTACCAGGCCATCATGGTTACATAGCCAGTAAACCACTGAGCTGGAATCCATTCCGCCGCACATGCATCCATACTCTCGCTGTAGCCTATGTCTCTGTGCTTAGTGTATGATGGTCCAGAGGGGCAGATCCCATCCAGCACTTGAGCAGCTGTGTTTGAAATCCTCATACAACACCAGAGAGGCAAAGCACACATGCTTGATCCACTTCTTTCCTCTAAATGACCGCGCCGATAGCCAGGGAAGCCTGCCAGGCTGCTGGTCTAGCAGAACACTTGTTAAAAAGCCGTACAAACTGCTCTTTCCGTGTAGAGCGACCTGTTTCCACTTTAATGGGAAAATGATTTTTCTATGTGGAAACCTAGTGCAGGGTGCCAAGTTCCGAGAAAAAAACGACTAGATTTTCAGGTTATTAGTGGTTATCTCCTCCAATAGCTAAGTAATCTGAGGAAATTAATAATGGTTACAAACTGAGACTATAGAAAGCTGGAGAAGAACCAACCTTGACAGCTTTTTCATTAGCTCACATCTGGTAGAATGTCACAGCATAAATTTGCAGGTAATGTGATAAAGGAAATACTTCAAAATGAAAAGCTTAAATTTGCAATATCTACAAAGGGCTGAATCCATCATCCGTTTCCTCAAGGTTGAATTAGCCAGCACTCCTAAAGACATGAGGTACGGAAGAACGTGTCGAGCAGAAGGGACAATGGGACCGAGAGCCACAACCTCTCCTCTCCGAGCAGAGAGAACTATCAGAGAAACCCTGGAGCTGGGTGTGTCCGGGGCTGTTCCCTTTAGACTGCCTCCAAGGCAACTTGGCAGGGAGACCAGAGCAGGCATCCAGCACGTGACTGTCGTACCCACCATGGTGCCTCCCACGACAACTCCAAGTGCTCTGCCTCCGACCACCCTTTCCACACTGAAAGAAGATTCCGATCAATCAGGAGTCAAAAACCTTTGCATGAAAGAACAGATCGGGTGTCATCTCTAGGGCCACCTGACTTTGCCACAAAACATCCTCCACTGTCAGTGCTCATCATGTCAGGGAAGATTTTTTTAAGTGGTTCTATTTTGAGGCCTGCTAAAAAGATTCCAGTCTGTTAGAATGGATCTGCCTGGCCCCCTTTCATACAGTCCCTGACTGCACGATTGCCCACAGAACTGAGCTGACACGGGGCCTGCGTCCCACATGCTCTGGGCTCGCTTCCCCTGCTCCGCTGTCAGGCTAAGATTTGCAAGTCCGTAGAACAACTTGCTGAGAAAATACCTGAAGGCCTGATGTGCTGTTTATTAAATCATTTTTGGTGAACGTGCGTGATTGCACACAGACCCTATCATGAGACAAACGCTTCTGTGCTTCTGAAAACTGTGCTCTTACTCCGTGACTTTTGAATAAAGAAATTGAGAAAATGTACCCACAGGAAGGCATGGGGCCTACCAAATACTTGCCTGGCTGACTGAATTCACCTAAGCCCATCAACGTATCCATTTCATTGAGTGCTTATTTTCAAATACATTACTGCTTCCCAAGAGAAAGTATACCCACCTTACAATGGAAAGCACTTTATAGTTTGCAAGAAATCCTTTTAATGATCATGAGGTAAAGTGGGCAAGATATGTTGCTTATTGCTTTACAAATACAGAAAATGAGATTTGTTCAAGTTTACCCGGAGACTAAATCAAGAACCCAAACCTAGGACTTCACACACAGAGGTCAGGGCACCTTCCACACTAACCCACTATCTCGAGAGGCAGAAAAGCCTAGGGGTTAAGAGTGAGGCATCTGAACTCACACTAAGTAGGTAAAAATGGTGATTCTACCACTTACTATTTTGAGCTGAAACAAGTTTCTCAGGCTCTGTGCCTCAATTTCCTCATCTGTAAAATGAAGGTAAAAGTAGCAACAACAAGTGCAATAAGGTTTACTTGAGTAAATACAGCTTAAAAATTTTGAACAGTGTCCAATACATAGTAAACCTTCCATAAATGTATCTTCATTACTATGTGAGGTGGTTATAATGATCCTTGCGGTTCATATAATGATCCTTGTGGTCACAAGCTGTGAGCTTGTCTTACACCAGAACCACTACTCAACAAGGATCACTGTGATGTGATAAAAAGTGCTAGGTTAAAATACTGCTTTGTAATGTGACACTGGAAAGGATGTTTTAAAAAACAATTTAAAAGTGTAATACACCAGACTCTGTAACTGGAGAGAGGTACTCCTGCTGGCCTTGAAGAAACAGGATGCCATGCTGTGAACAGCCCACATGTGGGGCCCTCAGCTGAATTCTGCCAGCAACCGTAAGTGCTTACAAGTAGATTCTTCCCCGTTCAAACTTCCTGAAGAGAACGCAGCCCAGCTGCCACTTTGACTGCAGCCTTGAAAGATGCTAAGAGGGTCCCTGGGTTCTCATTTATGCTTGAGACACATCCACCTGCCCTACAGAAACCATGAGATAATAAATATCGCTTTTTAAAAAAGGAATATACCAACCATAGCACACAGTTTGTAAATACAGAGGGAAAAAGGGAAAAACATCACTCTTATCTTTCCTTGCTAATCCAATGATCATTCCGGACATGCTCTCCTAGTCTTTCTTCAGACATATGATTTACTGTAGAGTGAATAAGAATATGCAAACAATTTTACGACCTGAATTTTTCACTTACATTGTACACATTCTCCCGTGTTAGTATATATAGTCTTCACATTTAGTATTTTTCATGGATGCAAACTTTTCTATCAAGAAGGTGAAGTAAAATTAATCAGTACTACTGTTAGACATTCATTCGGCTTCCAATATTCTATTATTATAAATAAACACCACTATTAACACGGGCATGTCTGTATCTTATTTTTATTTTTGAGACAGGACCTCAGTCTTTGTCACCCAGGCTGGAGGGCAGTGGCACGATCATGGCTCACTGCAGCCTCAACCTCCCAGGCCCAAGTGATCCTCCCACATCAGCTTCCTGAGCAGGTGGGACTACAGGCACACACCACCACACCTGGTTGATTTTTTTTCATTTTCTAAATTTTCTGTAGAGACAGGGTCTCACTGTGTTGCCCAGGCTGGTCTCAAACTCCTGCGGCTCAAGTGATCCTCAATGTCTCAGCCTCCCAAAGTGCTGGAATTATAGGCATGAGCCTCCATGCCCTTCCTGTCTTTTTATTTTTTGAAAACATATTTTGGATTACTCCCTAAGCAGCAGCAACGTGGTAAAAAACTATCTCTAAACAAAACACATTATGTCTATCTAAGCCAATTTAAATAATACTATAAATATTTAGGTACTAGTTTTACCACATTCTTTTGAGTAGTGAATATCTTAATTTGTAAAAACTTGGGTGACAAATGGTACTTTGAGGTTTTAACTTACATTTCTCTAATTACCAGAGCAAGTTTACATGTTTATCTACATGTTCATTTCAACTTACTGTTTACTCTTTTAAAAAGTATGCTACTTCATCTATAGACTACAGATAATACCACGTACTACACACAACTGTTGTGAAAATGAGATACAATCATTTAAATGAAAATATTTATGAAGTGTGGCAAAGAGCAGTTGCTCAATTTTTAGTTTAATGAATACATTGATGAATAAGTGGTCAGTGACACTGCGGCCAACAGTATTAATCTAACAGTCATGTGGAAGGTAGGCAGGCACAAAGCTACTCGTGGGGAGAAAGTGGTATTTTCTAGGTGACCTCCGAAAGATGGCAAGTTGACTGGAAGAGGAGGAAGATGTCCCAGCTGTGTCTTTCCTATCAGTGCCTGCCGACCTTCAGAGCAGATATGAAGAGGTGTCCCAATGGCGCACAACCTCAACAAGTGGAGACATGCAGGTAACTCCATGCACCTTTCCACCTTCCTCTTCACCGCTTCCTCCCCAACACCCAGGATGCCGAAGAGGTAAAAGCTCCACCTCTGCTGATAACAATACCCTGGCCTTGGAAAGCGACTATTCCAGGCTCTTCTATGGACTGTTTTAATGGATGGAGCCGGAAGCCATTATCCTCAGTAAACTAACTCAGGAACAGAAAACCAAGCACCATGTGTTGTCACTTAAAAGTGGGAGCTGAACAATGAGAACACATGGACACAGGGAGGGGAATAACACACACTGGGGCCTGTCGGTGGAAGTTGGGAGTTGGGGGGTGGGGGTAAAGGGGAGGTGGGGGGTAGGGGTGAGGGATGGGGGGTGGGAGGAGGTGGGGGACAGAGGGAGAGCATTAGGAAAAATAGCTAATGCCTGCTGGACTTAATACTTAGGTGATGGGTTGACAGGTGCAGCAAACCACCATGGCACACATTTACCTATGTAACAAACCTGTACATCCTGCACACGTACCCCAGAACTTAAAAATTTAAAATAAGAAAAGAAAAGAAAATACAGAGTATCTTCTTATTACTTGAGGGAAAAGCCATCACCTATATTATCAAAAGGCAAACTATTGTGAAAATCATTTCATTAAATTACAAAACTGCTTGCTATGTGACTGAAAGGCATCATTTTCTCTCCTTAGGAAGTATATATAGATCCCACAAAAATAGTTCGGTTGAAACTTACAAGTCGAAGTTAAAATTAAATCATCTCTATAGCAGACCTACACAGGATGTGAACTTGGTCCTAGATTTCAGTTTCTGATGAAATATCTTGCAGGTCTTGCTCACACAGAGCTGTTTGAAACCAGAATGCAAACAATTTTACTTTTCTGTTATTCAGAATCTATTCTGATTATATCCATAACAATGGTAAAAAAAATAATTCAGAAAATAATAATCATGAATGAAATGCATCATTCATTCCTCTGCCTACCAAGTGACCAGCAGTACAAACCTTCATATCTCTCTGATGCTAAGGATAGCTGTTTGAAGGAGGGAAAGCCTTAGAAGGTGGGTCTGATTGCAACACTTCCTCATCAGCTCAGCCTCCGCAGTGGTTTATAATTTACTCGGTAAAAACAGATAGTCAAACATTGGTCAAGACCACGTACAGGCATCCAGAAAGATATCCTTGCCTACTGCACTGCACGTAGCTGGAAAAGTTATGTGAAAGCACCATGTTCCCTTATGAAACAGACAGCTGCCCTCCGGAACTTGGTCAGTTTGCATGTCCTTTAGAAAACAATAGTTTGAGTTAGACCACAGGCGTAAAGGCAGGAGAAATGGTTCCTAACAAGAAACCATAGAATTACCTATTTAAAAACAAAAGCCAAATGTATATGCTGTCAGCACTGGTAGGAGCAACTCTCTGTATAGAAGAATATTTGTGTTCTCCAAGTCATCCTATGAAATGACTAAATAAAAACTTTAAAGCATAACTTAATGATCCTGATAAATGATGAACAGTCTTCAGACTAAAGTCAGACTACCTTTCCTATAATAGTACCAAGCTAGTCCAGTTTTTCAACACATAAAAAACATAGTTTATAGCAGGAACAGCCAAACTGTGCATGATAATCTCTAAAAGTTTAAGTTGCTCAAATAATCATGCCCAGGATATGATCACTGTGACCTGAGACAATATCCGGGTATTGTCACTGTGACCTGAGAGACTGACTGCCAACTATGTACAGAAGATGGAAATGGCTCTGGGGCTGAGATGTTTTCAGATGTAGGAAGGGATTTCTGCTGAAGAGGGGCATCAAATTGTCACAGCTGGAAGACCCATAGAAAGTATTGGCCTAATCCTGTCATTCTGCAGCAGGTGATGGAGCCCCAACCAAGTTAACTGATATGTTCAAAGTTTCATAATGACTGAGATGAACCAGAAAGTCCAGGAAATGGAATGGAAATTAGGCCTGTTTGTGACACTCAGATTTCTCCCACCCCAACGTTAGGGTGTTCTCATTACACGAAGAACGGCATAAGTAACTGAGAGCAAACGTGGATTCCTGGAAAAAATAATTCAGCACCTCCTTTGTCCCTCTTCATTCCAGAGCCTGCATTTCCAATCAAGACAGCCCACTTCCCTGGCTCCCAGCTCCAGCTCTCCAGGGCTTTCCCCAGAAGCGCAGACACTGCATGGACAGCCAAGGCACAAGGCCATGGTTTCCGCATCCTCTGTCTTTTCCCAGTTCACAGAGCCGGAAGTGGTAGACTACAGTGACGGATTCCTATCGGGGTCACTGCGATCACAAGGAGCAGAAGCAGCAGACTAAGCTGGTTTTGCTTGAAATGCAGAATTTCTGCTCATCAGCATATGGCTGGCTTGGCTACATGAATAACTCTTCTCTATTACATAATCCATCTCTTTAACTTCCTGTCCACACGAGTATATAAGTCTGTGGGTACGTGTCTTATAGTGTTTGCCGTACATGTCGAAGTGTGTGTGGAGGCATCAGGAGGTTACATGCACGTGTATTGTGGTGGCTGCTGTTTAGAAATGAGGGTCCCTTCGGATGGCCATTCAGCAAGGATACAGTTTTTGAACCTGATCTCCATACAAGGTTATTGCTTTAAATGTAGGATTATCTTATTCCTAAATGGCCTTGAATGTGGATCACACGAACATTATGAAGAAGAGACAAAAACATCCCTGTGCACTTCGACCTTAGATGTTAAGTACCATTGTAGAGTCCTGACTGCTAACCACCAAATGACAAAACCACCTCACAGTGATGCTTACAAAGTAAGAGAAAGGTTCTTCAGTGTTTAAAAAGCCATTGTAACATGGTATTCTTCCCAAATTATCACCTATGTGAAAAAAACAAAAAAACATTTAAAAATCAAGACTATCTTATTCCCTTTTGGCATCAAAATACTTAACTGCATTTTAATGCTGTGCATAAGGAAATGGTTTACCTTCCAGCATTTTCTGCAGACTGTTCCTCATGACATGGATGTTCTCTATCCCGATAAACTGAAACTTGATATTGGAATAATTGTCTTCATTCTCATAGCCTTTCCCTGCAGCGCGATTTGCCATTGCATTAAGCTGCAGTGGTCAGCAAAACAGAACAGTCATCAATTACATTGATGAAACAATGAAGAAACAACCAAAACATTTCATGGATACCCAATCAAAGCATTCAGAATGATGTGCGGAAACGTAATATGCTTATTTGAATCACTGTAACCTTGCGCTGAACTACATAGCTTCAGGCACTCCTGCTGAGCTTATATTCAACAGCACGAATTTGTCGGTGTTGGTCACATTTTCTTAGCTGGAAAGCAGTCTACTGATAAACGCTTCTGGAGATGTCTCTTGCAGTCCCCGTCAGAGATGCCAAACTGAATGTGGAATTCTGTGATGGAACCACGTAGTCCAATTTAATACCACATATAACCCGTAGGCTGGCAGAAGAATATCAGCAGAAACAGCTGTCAGAATAAGGCTCTATACATTGTTATATCCTCTTGTATTATATGACCAATAAACATGTTATCAAATAGGAATGGCTGCATCATTCTAATCAGCCCACAAGATCCCTCAGATGCCCAATTAAACCTTGAGCAGGAATTACTGAATAAAATGAAGAGAAGGAATGTAACCACATCTCCAGAGACATTTCCACTAGCCACCTTATTTAAATCTAGAGATCTTTTGGGCTTTTTGATCACTTTCATTATTATAATTTTGCATATGGGAAGGTGGGGTCTCCAAGTGCAAACCAGGTTAAGTCATAGTGGTCTTAGAAGAAATGTATTAAATGCAAACACTGTCCTAGCCCTGTGTGGCTAAAATCAAGAAGGGGACAAGTCCTACTTTAGCTGGGAAATACATCGGTTTCTAGAATGGGTAAACATTCTTGCTATTTTATTAAGCAGGTCATCACATCCTAGAAATCAGTACTCACTGACCATTCTCCTGCACCCACCAAGGACAGGAGGGCTGTGCCAGGCACAGAACCTAAGCTAGGAACTCACCACCGGAAAAAATGTCTGCTTTTGAAAGCACAATGCACCACAGTACTTTTTAAAAAGCCAAAGGAGCTAAGTTTAAAGTTAAAGACACTTATGTTCTTTGACACAAATCTTCTAAACATCTCACAAAATTAAAAGTACCAGCACATAAAAATAGATGCCCAAGAATATTTATTGAAAAAAGCTGAAAACCCATGACTATCTCAATAGGGCAATGGCAGTATACACGAAGGTTTATCATGCCCTGGCCTGCGAGCAGTGACCAAGAAGGAGGGCACAGATCACACAGCAGACACATAGAAGCTCTGAGGCTTATGATGGGGTTATGTCATGATGAGCCCAGTGTAAGTTGAAAATGCCGTTAAGTCAAAAGTGCGTGGCAAACTGGGAGCTGCGCCCGCTGCTGCTGCCCAGCATCACAAAAGAAGTACAGTTTCTGAATGTCTGTTGCTTTTGCACCATTGTAAAAAGTCAGAAAATCATGTAGGTTGAACCATTAAGTCAGGGACCCTCTGTGCATAGACTTGGCACTGGCCCATGACAACTGAAAAGAGTAAGCTACAGAATAATATTCATACAGTCATCCATTTTTATAAAACCAACTTACAAATATGTCTTTAAGTTTTTGCATGTTAATCAAGCAGGATTAAAATGTATAGAAAACGGTAGCAATTTGTCAGCAATTACAGCAGAAAGATGGCGTGGCAGGCGACAGGGGATGCCATCAGTACTACTTTGGACGCCCCCATAATCTTTCATTGATACCGAGAGCATATATGAAGTTTGTAATTGGAATAGTAGAAATGAAGTGTATTAGAAGTGAAAACAGCAGAGGACAAGCCGTTGCCATAGGGGCCCAGGCTGGCAGACACCTCACATTTCAATAGGGCAATAGCCCTGCTCCATGACTTGGCTCCTGTGACATCAGCTGGGGCACATCAGCCCCTCAGGACACTGCTCCCATCTACAAAAGGGCGTCATCTTTCTCCCAGGCATGCTGTGAGAATAAAGAGTCTGGCCTTAATCAAGAAAAAATATTAAAATAAGGCATTTCAAAACAACTTATGTTCACACTTTAAAAAGTATAAATATTTTGTAGGGAAAACTTTTCTAAAATTACCTATAGACATTATTTTTCCAAAACTATTATAAAATATCACTGCTTTGTATAATTTTTCAAAGATGTTGGTTTATCTTTTATAACAAGCATCATAAATAGAATTAATAGGATACTTGCAAGTATCCTTATGTGACATGAACTTTACATTTATGCTGTATCTTGACTAATTCAAGTTAAGCCTATTCACCACATACCACAGAGATACTATTTTTTTAAAATCGTAACAAACAAAAACCAGCCAGGCACAGTGGCTCATGCCTGGAATTCCAGCATTCTGGGAGGCGGAGGTGGGCAGATCTCTTGAGCTCAGGAGTTCAAGATCAGCCTGCGCAACATGGCAAAACCCCATTTCTACAAAAAATGCAAAAGTTAGCCAGATGTGGTGGCATGTGACTAGTCCCAGCTACTTGGGAGGCAGAGGTGGGAGGACTGCTTGAGCCTGGGAGGTCAAGGCTGCAGTGAGCTGTGATCGTGCCACTGAACTCCAGCCTAGGTGACAGAGCAAGACCCCATGTTACTGACCATTCTCCTCCTCTACCCACAAAGATAGGAGGGCTATCCCAAGCAGAGATTAAAAAAAAAAAAACATAGTCTACAAAAGTTAGAATGTGGAATCGATTTTTTAAAAACAAACAAAAATTAAAATATTATTATTTTAATCTATAATTAAGACTCCATGTACACATTATGAAATAGCTGATTATCTCTGATCTGGGAGAATTGATTGGTAGTCTTCCTTAAAAGCAAAGGAGCAACACAAATAACCTCCTGAACATCAATGTGCACTTCTCAGAATGAACAGAAGGTGGCAATATTTCATCTACCATCTAAAGTGTAATTTCTTAGGATTTCCACCTCTTTCACAGGACCTATCATGATAATGCAGCAAAAGCTGGACCCTTAAAGCAGGAGATATGGTTTTACAATTAATAAAAATTCAATAAGTTATCCTGGACATTTTATACGTATGTGTGTGCGGTAAGATATAGCATCCCTTACATAAACAAATCGCTATTACTACAGTAAATACGGCCCTCTGTCCCTTTGACTGAGAACTCCATTTCACAACTAAAGAAAAACTATTCATTTCAGGTCCTAAAAGTTCTCAAGTAGATAGAGCAATAAAGGAATCCACTTCAGTTTCAGTGTATGTTTAAGAAACACAATGGACAGGTGAAAAGTAGGACTGGAAAAGTACCCTGTTTCCTAACACAGGGTTCTTTTGCTGTTTGATAATATCAGTGTCTTTGGGTGCAGAGAAGTTAATAAATGAAGCAAAGTCAACACTCTGTGGACACCTACTAAGGCCAGGCGTTAAGTGGAATCAAAAGAAGCTGTTCCTGCGGCCTTCAGCTTAGAACTGACGATGGAAGGGAAAGCACATGGCACCCAGTGGTCACAGATGACTTCCACCAGGACTGGGCAAGAGCTGAGCAAAAGGTAGACACAGTGACAGCGACAGGAGTTGGAATCTAAGGCAACTGTCTGGCCCGGGGATCAGGGGTAACGTTTTGTGACAGAGAGAAAGCTAGAGCTGGACTTGAACATAATCCGGAAGGATGGAGAGAGAGGGGAGGGCATTCTAGATGACCAATGAGCTAACCACTCCAAGTGAAGACAAAGGTTCCTGTGTGGCAGCTACAGCAAGAGGGAAGGCTAGAAAGCACTGAGGGTCCACTACAACAGGCCCAGCAAGGAACTGAGGCTTCGCCTGTGGCAGCGGAGAGCAACTCCAGGAGTTTGAACAAGTCTAACTGAAAAACTGGAGGCTGATTTAGTGTCCACAATAGAGAAGATGCACAGGAATAAGGAGCGAGCAGAGAGGGGTGGGCACTGAAAATCTTGGCTCTGAAAGAGAGGAGGGATGGAGAATGCAGGCTCCACGAGAGGCCCTGAGCCTCTCATTTATGGCCATATCCCTATCCTTCAAACCGGCACAGAACAGGCACTCAAGGAAGATTTACTGACCGGCTGAGCAACTGCATAAATGACCGGATAACAGAATGAGGTCAGGAGAGAGCAGGCCAAGACTGAAGAAACAGCATCAGATTCTCACCCTAACCCTGAATCAATCAAACATAGGAAAACTCAGTCTGTGTTCATCGTGTTATCAGCGTGGTCACTGCCTTAGTCCTGGAGTCTGCCATTTCCACAGCTACATTTTATGCTTGAATAATGACAGTGCCTAAGCTGACATGGTTGGGAAATGACCATAAAAGCTGATTTTGGCAGGAGGGGGACTTCGTCTTGCCCTAACACAGGTTGTCAAATGATGGTCTTTCTCTTTCCCTCCTATATAACTGGTTAAAGGAAGAAACTTCACTTGTGGTGCAAATACAAACTTGTGAGTTGATTTTATTCCTTGCAACTATTCTCTACAACTGTGCTAGTCAAAATCCTCCTTTCTACCCGCTAAGGACCTCTTGGGCAGATTTAATAGCATCAGGCGTATATTCAGATGGAAAATCTCTATCCAGCCTAACTTAGAATTCCAGTCCCGTGTATGATGCAAAATTAGCTCCTCCCCCCCACCGCCTTACAGGCTGTTTGGACTGGTGAGGGGTTTGCTCTGGCCCTCCCTCCCTCTCGTCTTTCTTGTAGGCCCTATCTGTGTACTGGGAGGATGGGTGCAGAGAAGGGATAAGAGAAGAGGTAAATTTCTCTTTGGAAAGCTAGGCAGGGTTGCAGTTGTCTTCATCGGCTGACATGAGTTGGTCACCACTTCCCTCTCTGACATAGTGTCCAAGTGCTGGATCTCCCCAGGTATAGATGCAGGTTTTTGGAGGTGGAGAGTACACATCTCACTGACATGGGAGATCCACCTTGGCTTGATCCTATTCCAATCCGCTCAACTTCCCTCACCAGCATACCCACCCCAAGTCACCCAGAGCTGAAGACGCCTGGCGGCTGAGCCCTTTTAAGAACGTTGAAGCAAGATGGCTCATGCTCAACTTCCTTCCTCAGGGTCCACTTGACCCACAGGAAACTTCTCCACCCTTGCCCTGCCAACAGAAGGGAGCACAGACTGCTCCACGGCCACTGGACACTGCCCTCGCCTCAGTTCTCTTCACTCTGGTTGCTGCCATGACGGCCATCAGCAAGTGTGAGACCCCAGATTCCCCTCTCTCAGTTACCCTCATCTCTACCACTGACCCCTCCCAGGACTCAGCAAGTAGGAACCACCTACTTACTAATTCCAGAGAAAAAGAAAAACATCCCACGTGACATCCTGTTACACAACTACAAACTCACTGACCTGGTGAAATCAGGGGGCAGAACCACAGCGCAGTCTCTGGAGAAGAAGCAAGGACAAAAGGCTGGGCGTCATGGAGGCAAGTGCCCTCTCTTCATGCCTCAGCACCCCCTCCGCTGGCCCTGGCTGCGTCAGAGGAGCTGTTGGGGCTTTCTCCGGCCTCATCAGGTGTGTGCTCAGAGGTGGTAAGCCCCACAGAGCCTCCACGTGGTAATGAGGCTCTGCTGGAGAATTTTCGTAAGCAGAAAAAACACCTTGGGTCAAACGGAGCAAGCGTGGGCTCTGGGGTTAGATAAGCCTGGATGTGAATCTGGGTTCTGCCCTGAACTGTGAGACCCTGGGCAAATTACTGAACCTCTTTAAGTTCTAGCCCTTATCCATGAAAAGAAACAAAACAAAACAAAACCCTCACAACTTGCCAGGATTCTTGAAAGAACTAAATGAGAAAGTGTCTTGACCGGGCGCCGTGGCTCACGCCTGTAATCCTAGCACTTTGGGAGGCCCAGACGGGTGGATCACCTGAGGTCAGGAGTTTCAGACCAGCCTGACCAACACGGTGAAATCCCGTCTCTACTAAAATTACAAAAAAAATCAGCCGGGCATGGTGGCAGGTGCCTGTAATCTCAGCTACTAGGGAGGCTGAGGCAGGAGAATTGCTTGAACCTGTGAGGTGGAGGTTGCAGTGATCCAAGATCATGCCACTACACTCCAGCCTGGGCAAAAGTAAAACTGTCTCAAAAAAAAAAAAAAAAGAAAGAAAGAAAGAGAAAAAAAAGAAAGTGCCTGGCATTTTTACAAGCTCAGCAAAGTCCCAGAACAAATTAATCATAAAGTAATGAACAAGGATGCAATAAAATGAGTTAGCCCTCATTTGAAAATTCAACGAATACTGCATCAACACTTTCATATGTTCTTAAAGCACCAGACCCTAGCAGTAATATGTGCCCTGCAGAGCATACTTTTTTTTTGAATTGCCATTCAATACATGCTTGAAGACTTCACTGACTTTGTCTCCCAATTTTTTCTTTTTCTTTCAAGACAGGGTTTCACTCTGTACCCCAAGCTGGAGTGCAGTGGCACAATCACGGGTCAGTACAGACTCCCACTCCTGAGCTTAAGCAATCCTCCCACCTCAGCCTCCCAAGCAGCTGGGACTACAGGCCCATGCCACCACATCCAGCTATTCTTTTTCTGTTTTTTGTAGAGATGGGGATCTCGCTATGTTGTCCAGGCTGGTGTCTCCCCAAATCTTAATGTCAACAAGCAGTTCAGAGGCTTTCATCTGAACAGGCAGCTCTGGAAGTTCCCATGTGGGGCTAGCCTTGCTCAAAGGCCAAGAACGATCCAGGTCACCTCCTAATCCTTTTTCTTTTTAACGGAACCTGTGAGCAAACCTGGAAGTGCCTGCTTGCCATGGTCCACACCTTCTAGAGCAAACTCAGTCTCCTGGCTACCAAGGAGGCCTAACACACTCTGGAACAAAAATCAACAAACACAATCTTTAAAAGAATAAAAGCTCTAAGCAAACAGTTTAAAACTCATGTGAAGTATGCGTGCATGGATAAACATGAGAAGAGGGCATGGCTTGTACGAAACCCCACTTTTCTTTAATGGATCAGTGTCAAACTCATCGCGGAGAGTAAACACACTTAGCACTAAATATATCCTTCGAATCAAATCCTTTGGATTAATTTATTTTAAATCTGGAATATGCCTGGCTCTACAGCTGCCACGTTTCCTAGAAGGTTTACACAACACAGTACGTATCTGGATCACTGCTCCTAAAATTAGTAGGTGAATCTGTCTGGCGTTATTTAAATCCGAAAAAAAAAAAACAGGATAAGAAACGGGCTTCCCAATCTCTCCTCAGTAGAGCCCCTGTCTTTTCTCTTCCTTTTCTTATCTTGTCTTCAGTATATCTAAGTGGCTAATCATTAAATCATCTGTAACTATCAGGAGATTCCAAACGCCCCACCTTGCTTAAACAAAGGGTACGAAGAACAGGTGGGAAGGCAGTCACATTAGAAGGAAGGGTTTCAACACAATGAGCCAGAGAGAAAGGCACAAATTGAAAGAGAACAGTAAAAGCCACAGATTTTCTGGTATGTTTCAGTGAAAATCTTCCAGCAAAGGAGCTTTTTTTTCCCCCAGTTTGAAACTTTTATCTGTGTGTCGCGCTCTAAGAATCTAAAAGGAAAGGATCCTTTACTTATAATCTAGTAGAATGTGAGTGTGATCTAGCTGTGATATCAGTTTCATCATTAATCTCCGTGAAGGATTCGCTCATCTGGCACCCGTGAGCAGGAACTCCATCCTCACTACTCCACACACATCTCTCCCGCTGTGTGCTTTGCTCCGAAGAAGACAGGATGGTTCTGAGGTGAGGGGAGGAGTAGGGCACTGATCTCATTCTAGGAAAACATCACATTCTATTATCCTGGACACAAATCATAACACTTGGTGACATGAGGTTCAGAGAATCCGTGAAAATCACCAAGGCCTGAGTATCCACACAAAGGACAGGATTCAGTTCTCATGATTTCTCGTATCACCAATGAGTGTAGACCATGTCTATAATTACCTCTTCCCAATGGTGTACACTTTTAAATGATGTGAGCTGCTGGTTCTATTTTACCCTTCCTGTTGTAACGTTTAGTTCCTATGTTCTTTTTTAAATACCTTCACTGACATGTAATACCATTCACCCATTTAAAGCATATGACTCAATGGTGTTTGTTATAGCCATAGAGTTGTGCAACCATCACCATGATCTCATTTTTAGAACATTTCCATTACCCCAAAGAGAAATCCACTACCCACCATTTCTCTCCCTTCTCACAGCCCTAGGCAACCATCAGTTTACTTTCAATAGCTCTGAATTTGCCTGTTTAAAGCATTTCATGATTCCTTTGTGACTGACTTCTTCCTCTTAGTATAACACTTTCAAAGTTCATCCATGTTGCAGTATATATCCATAGTCCATTCCTTTTTATAGCTGAATAATATTCCATTGAATGGACATACCATATTTTATAAATCTATTCTCCATCGATGAACATTTGGTTATTTACATTTTAGGCTATCACTAATAATGAAGAAGTATTCACATACAAGTTTTTATGTGGACATAAGTTTTCATTTCTGTTGGTTATATACCTAGGAAGGAGATGCTGATTCATATAGTAACTCTGTGTTTAACTAAACTTAAGGTCCTTATGCTCTTTTACCTTTTTTTATTGAAAAAAAATTTCAAACTCTGACTTAGGAAGTGAAAAGTTTCTTAAAATGAACTTCTCACCCCACAGGAGAAACCACTGTAAACAGTGTGTGGTATACAGTCTCCAAATTTTTTTTCTTTTTTTTTTTTTTTTTTTTTGAGATGGAGTTTCGCTCTTGTTGCCCAAGCTGGAGTGCAATGGCACGATCTCAGCTCACCATAACCTCTGCCTCCCGGGTTCAAGTAATTCTCCTGCCTCAGCCTCCCCAGTAGCTAGGATTACAGGCATGCACCACCACACCCAGCTAATTTTTGTATTTTTGGTAGAGACGAGGTTTCACCATGTTGGTCAGGCTGGTCTCAAACTCCCGACCTCAGGTGATCCAACTGCCTTGGCCTCCCAAAGTGCTGGGATTACAGGTGTGAGCCACCACGCCCAGCCCCAATTTTTTTAAATGGGATTACATTAAACATAATTTCCCTATCCCCTCTTGTTGCTTAACAGGACATCCTGGACTCCTCCGCTTACCATATGAGGAGAAAGAACTGGACATTCATCTTTCTCCTCAGTCATAGGTCCAGGCACATTTTCATTACTGGCTAGAAAAGTGCAATGCCAAACAAGCTGACTAAGGGATGTTTCATTCTGTCATCTCCCTCTGTCCACTATAGTCAATGCACTTGTAGGTGATTTTGTGTCCATCCCTCTGGGGACTTCACTTGTTGATGAGTTTTAGAAGACTTGGGTCTAAGGAGAAAAACTAGAAACTTTACTGGACTTAACACTGATTCTCCTTAAAAAAAAAAAAAAAAGGCTGAATAGGAGGTAAGTGTAAGATCAACATGGGTCACCCCTTTATGTCTAGATCTATTATTTCCTAGTGGTTTTCTTAAATTAGAAAATCAATATATTAATACATATGTAATTGTAAAATAATAATTTTCTAACAATCAACAAGTAGAAAGCCTTCTACCTCCCCAAATCCTACTCCCTTCTCCGTGGAATTTTACAAGTTCAGAGTTTACCTTTCAGATCTTTTTCTACACCCACCTTTTTACACACCTGGAACTTTTTATGAAAAAAATACATTTTTTAATTTACCTTTTCTTTTATAAATCTTTCCAAGTCATACGTCTAGATTACTACAAGTTGAATTTGAAAAATAATAGGTGAGTACTTTGGAACAATTGAACTGCTGGGCTCCAAACTGAATTGTATTGTCAGAGCAGAAAGGGTTGTTTTAGAAAGAAACCAAGTACTAATACGGTATATTTAGGAGCACAATCCCCAAAATGAAGCCACATTCATTTGGGTGCCCCTGTGTGCCCAGCACAACGCTAGGGGCAGGAGAAATATAAAATGGACTTGCATAGTCAGAGGCTTCAGGAGCACCAGACCTCCAGGCAGCAGCCAGCAGGGTGCCCAGACACTGACTATGCCCAGAGGAACCGCTCCTTTGCACAAGAGATGGCAGTCAGCTAGCCTTTGCCCGTCTCCAGTTTCACAACTCAGGTGCAAAGACATGCATCGCAATGGTGACACTTACTTTAGGCCGGGTGTCCACGACATAAACGAAGTCACTTCCTGGATTGGCTTTCCTAATGGCCTGGAGCATCTGCTCGTCCTCTAGGCACCGAGCACTGAAGCCGGACAGGGGCTGGCTGCTCCGGCAGATGGAGGCCTAGGGGGAGAGGTCACAGCAACACAGCACCATCAGGTAACTGTACCCATGAGAGACACTCTATGTGTGTCTCCAGAACAAAGAGCCCTTGGCTCACTGATAGTCCACCTCGGCTTATGAAAATGTGATACAGCTTTCTGGAAATCAAGCGTTGTTTATTTTTAATTCAAGTCAAAGAAACCACTAATGGGCAAACAATACAAAGGGCCTCTCTGTGCAAAATATTAGGAATGTGTAGAGATATTTAGATAGGATCTAAGTTATGACATTCAAAACCATTTAAATAACCTACTTTCCTTTTCACTGGTATTGTTTCATTTTCCTGCTGAAAGAAGAAATACAAAATAAATAACCGTTCTCCTCAAATGTACAGGATACTATTAATGGCGAGATTAGTAGAATAAAAATTATTTTTTAATGCTTTCCAACTTTTTTTTTTTTTTTTTTTTTTTAACTAGCCCATCTAGAAACATCACAAATACCAAAAACCAGTTCTACTTCTAAACAGGAAACTTTCACGGTGACGAGAGCCCAGGTTGCTTCTAGGTTTGATACCGAAGGACAGCAGGCACATACCTATGCTGACTCAAGTCTATTTAGAATGAGGGGTGTATTTTTGGAATCAATCTGCATTCTCTGCCGCAAGTCCCCTACCCTGCAGTTCTGAAGAGTATACTGCACTGTCAGATGCTATCTAGAAGAGCAGAAACATTTCCCTGAGTTACGAATAGGTGGTACAAATCTGACCTTGCAGCTATAAACCTTAGGCTTTTGTGGCAAAGTACTTTTACGGATCTAGGTGTTTTTTGTTTTTTGTATTTTTTTTTTGAGACGGAGTCTTGCACTGTCACCCAGGCTGGAGTGCAGTGGCTTGATCTCGGCTCACTGCAAGCTCCGCCTCCTGGATTCACGCCATTCTCCTGCCTCAGCCTCCCGAGTAGCTGGGACTACAGGCGCCCACCACCATGCCCGGCTAGTTTTTTTTATTTTTAGTAGAGACGGGGTTTCACCGTGTTAGCCGGGATGGTCTCGATTTTCTAACTTTGTGATCCGCCCACCTCGGCCTCCTAAGGTGCTGGGATTACAGGCGTGAGCCACTGCGCCCGGCCAAATCTAGGTTTTAACATTTAAATTAAACACAAAACACCCAATAAAATGCATGAATGACTCAAAGCATCTACATCGAGACTGTAAGTCCACAGTGTGAAAGAATGCAGGCAGTGGCAGAACCCTCCACGCAGGAGAATACGGAGGGGAAAGTTTCACTGCAAATAGTCCTGTCATGTCACAGCCTGTTCAGGGTGCTTGCACTGCAGGGTTCCATCCGTGAAGGGGCACCCCAACTCTTAGTCCAACCATAGCTTAATTGTCTTTAGAGCCCAACCCAGGACAACTTAACATGGGTTTGGATCTCTCCAAAGGGCTTGGGTGCTTCTTGTTGGAAAAGGTGGGGACATTTCTCACTAGCTCTGAAGCTGGAGAACCACAGAATGGCTGGTTCTCCAACACAGAATTACAGGGCCATTGTCTGAGGGCGCCAGCACCATTCTGCAGAGACGGACAATCACTGAGCGGGTTAAAGGAAGCCTGAGGCCTACAGCCAGGTTCAGAATTCAGGGGGACAAGGTGTGGGAGTGGGAAGCAAAGCAAAGGAGCAGCAGAGTCACTCCAGGGTGGCTCACTCCTGACTGGTAGGGAGGAGAAAAAGATGAGAGGGTGTGAGCACGGCAGACAGAACAGCAAGCAACAGAAAGGCCAGGAGCAAGGGGAAGTGAAGGTGGGGATCAAGAGGGACTTGGCGAGCAGAAGGCAAGCTATGTCCGAGGACCAGAAAGCAAGTGACACACATGGCTTTCGTGGGGGTCCTGTTTGCTTTGATCTTTAAGGGGTCAGGGTCTGCCACCTGCTCAGAGGGAATTCTGCCTGGAAAGAGAATAATTCTGAGTTGGCTTTAGATGATACTTTATCCAGGTTAAAGAAATATTAGTTGGCCCGGTGTGGTGGCTCACGCCTATAATCCCAGCACTTTGGGAGGCCGAGGCAGGCGGAGAACTTGAGGGCAGGATTTCGAGACCAGCCTGGCCAACATGGTGAAACCCTGTCGCTACCAAAAATACAAACATTAGCTGGGCGTAGTGGTGCACACACGCAATCTCAGCTACCCAGGAGGCTGAGGCAGGGGAATCGCTTGAACCCGAGAGGTGGAGTTTGCAGTGCGCCGAGATCGCACCACTGCACTCCAGCCTGGGTGACAGTGAAACTGCATCTCAAAAATTAAAATAAAAAAAATTAAAAAGAGAGGAAGAGGCTGGGTGCGGTGGCTCAAGCCTGTAATCCCAGAATTTTGGGAGGCCGAGACGGGCGGATCACAAGCTCAGGAGATCGAGACCATCCTGGCCAACACGGTGAAACCCCGTCTCTACTAAAAAATACAAAAAACTAGCCGGGCGAGGTGGCGGCGCCTGTAGTCCCAGCTACTCAGGAGGCTGAGGCAGGAGAATGGCGTAAACCTGGGAGGCGGAGCTTGCAGTGAGCTGAGATCCGGCCACTGCACTCCAGCCCGGGTGACAGAGCGAGACTCCGTCTCAAAAAAAAAAAAAAAAGAGAGGAAGAAAGAAAGAAAAAAAAAGAAATATTAGTTAAGGACAGCTGCCACCAGACAATCTTAGATTCCATCAGAAGGGTTAGATGGGGATGGGGACATATTTAAATGGTGAGAATCTGAGAACACACACACCAAAACTCACTACAGTAGTGAGACACCAATTAGGAAATGAAGCAATTTAGGGACAACAACTATTTCAAATTATCTTCTGGTTTAGAACAGCTAGTTTTAAATGAGGAACTATATTGGAACTGTTATACTATGGAATGTGGTTGATTAATTAAAACACACATATTAAACAGACTATATTTTTGGTATTTTGTAGTTAGATTTTCTTAATAAAGATATGCTCTAAATGGAATTTTTCATTGACTCAGTCATTGCTAACATGTGGTTTTCAATTTTGTGTAAAACGGTAAGCAGTCTCAATGCTTTTGTGCACCTATACACACCCTAGACAGATTATCCAACGAGTATGACTACTACTTGGCAGCATTTCTTACTGATGTTGGAGCACAGATTAAAAACTCTTCAGATGTAAACCGTAAAGGATAGCACTCATTTACAATGCTACTAATGATTAAAATATTCAACATTTTTGATGGCTTACTACTGCTCTTGAGTGTTTATATGATAGGCACTATTATAAGAACTTTGCATATTTTTATGTAATTAGCGTAATTATCATATACAATGAGACCTATTATTTGCTCCACTTTACACACGAAGTTACCAAGGCATGGAGAGGTTAAGTAACATACTCAAGGTCACGCAGTTAATAAATAGGGAACCCAAGATTTAAATCCAGAGTATTTCCTGATTCTGAATTCTTCACAAAGTAATATAAGCCCTGATGGGGGGAAATAGGTCAGGCAGCACAATACAACATTAAGATACAGCATAAAGCCGGGCGCGGTGGCTCATGCCTGTAATCCCATCACTTCTGGAGGCCGAGGCAGGTCAATCACCGGAGGTCAGCAGTTCGAGACGAGCCTGGCCAACATGGTGAAACCCAACTCCACTGAAAATACAAAAATTGGCCAGACATGGTGGTGCACGCCTGTAATCCCAGCTGCTTGGGAGGCTGAGGCAGGAGAATCGCTTGAACCTGGGAGGTCGAGGCTGCAGTGAGCTGAGATCACGCCACTGCACTCCAGCCTGGATGACAGAGCGAGACTCCATCTCAAAACATAAAGATGCAGCACGAAGACCTGGCTTTCAGTCCCAGTTGTGCTCTCACTCACTGTATGATCTTGGGTAATTTATGTGTCTTCTCTGATCCTCAGTTTTCTCATCTATAAAATGGGTCAAATATGAAAACTACAGGGTGTGATAAGGGGCATAACACTGTAAAACTCCTGGCACTGTGCCTAACACATAGGAAGTTTCAATAAGCGTTCAGTATAAAAAGAGACCAAGAAGGTCTGTATTTTTCCTAAGGAAAGTTGCCTCACTGGAAGTCTTCTAGAGTTTTGTTTCCTAGAAATGCGTACTGTAAATTTGGGAGACCATGCTGCGTACCATGTTAAAGCAAAACTTAAAAAAAAAATCGTAACATAATAAAGAACAAAGGATATAGCAATTCTAAGAACTATCATAGAAAGATACACAGAATTCTGAACACACATGACTAAGCATCTCTAACCATGATCTGTAAAGCTGTTAATAACTGGACATTCAAAGGGAGCCCACATGGCTCTACATAACCCGTGCGGTAAGGCCTAAAATGAGTATTATGGGTTGCTTCGACATCTGGTAAAACTGAGAGGGTCTCAAATGGCTTCACTGCAAGTTCCCTGCCACGCTCTGCTCCTGCAGATAAGGTTCTCGAGTGAAACAATTCTTATCCAGCAGACCAGGTGCAGCTCCTGCCCGTCCCTCGGTAGCAGGTTTCAGTTCCCCGCCAGCCATGGAATGATGCACACAAGCTAATCGCATCCTCCTGCAGGAACCAAGGGTGACCCCATGCTCCTGATACTACCCAGCCTGCCTCTCACAGCCCCTGGCTGTCACTCTGCTCCTCAGTGCAACCTCATGTGCCCCTTCATGGACTGTGGTGTCCTCCTCCCCTTGGCAGCAAGTATATGTGACCAGTAAAATTGCTGTTCATCTCATCTGCCCAGTGTCAAGTGTTGTGTCCGGCTGTCCCTATAACCTAGAGCAGGAATCCCTCCCTCACCACGGGGGTGAAAGAATGTGATCATATCCATTAAAAATAATGGCAAAACCTGCAATTACTTTTGCACTAACCTCACACTATGTATGGTAACAGCTGATGCTAAGGGAAAGATGGACCCTCAGCAGGGGCCTTTATATCAAACAGAACTTCAGGTTCATAAAATCACGTAAACTTCAAGCTTCTCCTAATCTAGTCAATTCCCAGTGGCCAACATTAGGCACGTCATCTCACCACCACAATCAAAAGGGTACCTTTGGTAACATACGCGGGAAACAGTATCTTCACTATAAAATGTAGCATCCTTATTCATAAGCATAAATTCTTTCGGGGTAGGAATACATACTCGTCAGCCTAAAATGTCTCAAATAACCAAAGAGAAGAAAGAAAGATCAGCAAATGTGTGGAATATGTACCTGTTCACTGTTTCTGGGAGACTACCTGTTTTCTATTCGGCCATCCCTGAGCAATGGCAGCACAGATAACTACTCTGGTGTTTCAATGTCTTCCATGAAGCGCAGAAATCCACACCTTTGGTAATAAAACTTCCCTTTAGGAAAAGCCCTAGTCAAGTCAGAAGCATTTATATAAGTAACCTTGATATTAAAATGTAAACATTGTTACAAAACACAAATTTGATCATTATTCTACCTGCAAAATAGATTTCAGTTCACGGGGTAGGAGAGTGGGTGGGCAAGTGTGTACTCACTCAGGACTTCCCTGGGGTAACCCGATCATGCAGCCCTGCTTCGAAACACGTCTCTGTTCTGTACCTTGGAAGAAGAGCTAGAGCTTCAAGTCGTTTCTGCTTTAAAATCTTAAATATGGGAAATGAATACTCATAAGCTCTAACTATGCTGGGTGAGTTCATTTTCAGGCCTGGAGGTTCAGTAAAGAATAGCACTTGGGGGAGAAGGCATGGAGCTATGTGAGTCTGAGGTCAGCCGGGGAAGAAGACGCCTCTGAGGTCTAATTGCTAAAAACTCTGTCCTTTCCCAGACAATACACGTTTAATCCTGATGCTACTCACACTGACAAAAAGCAAAAGGTCCCTGTCTCAAGAATATAAAAAAGGAGGTGCTACGCACACTGTGCTCACTTTTTAAATATTCTACAGACAACAATAAAACACCTCTGAAACAACAATAAAAGATCCTTTCTCCCTCTCCTGGATTCATTTTCTCTCTTACTTCTGTAATCAATGCATGCTACAAAAAAAAGTGCATGTTACTAGTATCCTAATTTCAAGTGCAACATCATGAAATTTCATATCTCTATTTATTCTATCTTAAAAAAAAAAAAGAGCCAGGTGTAGTGGCTCACGCCTGTAATCCCAGGACTTTGGGAGGCTGAGGCAGGTAGATCACTTGAGCACAGGAGCTTGAGACCAGTCTGGGCAACATGGCTTTCCTTGTCTCTACAAAAAACGCAAAAAAAATTAGCTGGGCAGGGGGGCACACACGTGGTCCCAGTGACTCAGGAGCCTGAGATGGGAAGATCACTTGAGCCTGGGGAGATCAAGGCTGCAGTGAGCCAAGATTGTGCCACGGCACTCCAGCCTGGGAGACAGAGTGAGACCTTGTCTCAAATAATAAAATAAAATAAAATATAAAAAAGCCAGCTCAGGCAACACAGCAAGACCCTGTCTCTACAAAAAATTATCTTCTCTACAAAAACATTTTTTTAAACTTAGCAGGTGTGGTGGTATGTACCTACAGTTCCAACTGCTTGTGGGGATGAGACACGAGGAGCCCTTGAGCTCTCAAGAGTTTGCTATGATCGTGCCACTGCACTCCAGCCTGGGTGACAGTGAGACCTTGTCTCAAAAAAAAAAAAAAAAAATCACATCTTCCTTTGCCTCTAACCAGTGCTCCAGCTCTGTGCAGGCTGAAATATATTTGGAGTTAATAAAATACTTTAAACCCTAATTCAGGGCTAGAAAAAGAAGAAGAGCAATGAATGCAACCAAAAAATAAGATAATTTTTATCCTACCAATTCACAGAACTTTCGCCACTAAATGAGTATTTTCCTTCAAAGTACCCAACAGAGAAGGCTATGTGCTCACTCTGATGAAGTTGGCATTGCTCAAGATATTTTTGGAAGCCTGTAGAATCTGACTGAGACTCTGCTCTACCCCCTGGCTGTAGGTGCAGGCACGTGGATCCACACTCACACGCTCCCCTCTCTTTGTTTACAGCCTCACTCGGCTTTGAATCCAAAACTGTATTATCTAGCTTAAAAACTGAAGTTTCTCTCTCACCTGGCCAGAGCCAAATAACCTTTTGTTTTTTAAAACCACCTTTTTTAAAGGTGGTTTTTTGCTACCTTTTAAAAGTGGGTGGCAAAGAGCATTCTTGCTCGTCCAAATCTGTTTTCCTATCCTCCGCAGTAATGGAACTCTAAGTTTTAGCTGTTTTAATGGCCACCCAAAACACTGTACTTTCATACCTGCCCTGTGCAGTTCTGACGAAAGGGAGATACCATGTGGCAGTTTCTGGAAGCCTTCCTCAAAAAGCTGGGCACACACCATTAGCCCTCCTGCCACCTGCAATGTGTGGGTGGTGACTGTACTGAAGCAACCTCTTGCACCAGGCAGGCCATGGCCAAATCCAGGGGATGGCAGAGTAGAAAGGTAGAAGGAGCTTGAGTACCTGAAGGCTAAGTGGGGTGGGGCCAGGCTACCAGGCCAGGACTGCCCACCCTGGGAATTTTATGCAAGAGAAAAAACTTCTATCCTATTAGAGCCACTGTTACTTAGAGTCCCTATTACAGATAAACCCAATTCTGGCTTTTATAAATAATATTTAAAAAGTAAAACCCATGCTCTCTATAATCAAAGATTTCTTATACTGAAGATACTCAAAAGAACACAGGTAAAAACAGGTAATAAGGCCATGCACAGTGGCTCATGCCTGTAATCCCAGCACTTTGTGAGGCTCAGGCAGGCCGGGTCACCCGTGGTCGGGAGTTCGAGACCAGCCTGGCCAACGTGGTGAAACCCCTTCTTTACTAAAAATACAAAAAAACACACACAAAAATTAGCTGGGCATGTTGGCAAGTGCCTGTAATCCCAGCTACTCAGGAGGCTGAGGCAGGAGAATTGCTTGAACCTGGGAGGCAGAGGTTGCAGGGAACTGAGACTACACCACTGCACTCCAGCCTGGGCAACAGAGTGAGAGACTGCCTCAGAAAAAAAAAAAAGAGAGAGAGAGAGAGAGAAAGAATGGGCAGTGGACTTCAGGGGCTTTTCTAAAATACGCCTGCCACAGATCTCCAGAACTGAATTATAAGCAATGAGCCTCCCAAGGTGCCCACTTAGAAGAGGACAGTATTCACTTGGATGATTAGCTTTAGGGATTTTCTGAATCTATTGAGTCATTTTCTGAATCTATTGAGTCATTTTCTGAATCATTACGTTACTGTCAAATAAACATGGGAGGGCTACACGAGATAAGGACTTAGCATAGCTGTATCATGTCATACCACGCACAGGAATATCCACATACCTTCTGAAGAATTCAAACACACACACACGCACAGCCGAAGGCAGCTAGAAAATGCCTGCTTATGATCAAACAAGAAAAGCAAAGCGTCAAACAAAAACATGCCTCGAGACTTACGTGGTTATCTTTATAATAGTAAGAAAGGACAGGAAATCGCCGTCTGCTCCGGAATTTGGAACTCCCCACTATGATGTGTGCTGTGGCCGATTTGGGAACGTACAGTTCAGTAGGATAAGAGTCACAAACCTGTCACCAGAAAATACAAAGGGATTTTTAGGCCATCTAGTAATGCCCTGCGAACTGCCCCCAGAAATTCCACTTCACCACGCTTATAGGTACATCCTTAAGTTCTCTTAACCATGTTACAGAGGAGGTTATTTCGAGGAACGTCAAAGCCACTTTAGAGGAATGAAGTGCTGCTGATTCCATGTAATCATCCTGAAGGAATGCAAGATACCCTTAGTGTTGTCCCCGTGCACTGTCCCCTCTCGCCAAGGGCTCTTTGTGCAAGACCAGTGACAATGAAGCCTTCTTTTCATCAACAAGAGACAAATTGCGATTCTGCATCCTGGCTGAGAAAACCTGAGCTGCCAGGATTTGGTTGAAAGAATGACCCCGGGAGACAGTTTTCCTAAAACACAAGCACACTGGTTAAGCCAGCAGGTTACCTCTGTGGCTCTGACATGCCCAGTGTGCATTCCTGGCCCTGATACATCACGCAAGCTGATGCCTCCCCAGACACTCCTGCCCCCGACCTTCCCAAATCCCATCTGTTCTTCAAGGACCAATCCAAGTTCCACCTCCTTCGGGAAGCTTCTTCCTTGACCTTTCAGTCCATGCAGATTTCCTAATGTGCCGCACGTTACCACGCAATGTAGCAGCTGGACTTTTGTTTCTTATGTGTTGATTTGATAAGTGGTAAGAATAGATGTACTCTTTCTATGCAACCCTGAGATTGATTACCACAGTGGAATGGTGCCTTGGAAGGATCTTGCAATTCAGAACCAGAAATCAGCAGTTTAGAACCTGGCTCTGATTGAGCAACTTCATGACCCTGGGGAAGCCAAACTACACGATGCACTGTGGTCTGCTAATCTCTAGAAGTGATACTGCAGCAACAATATCTCATGGGGTTGACAGATGGATCAAATCCCGTAACACCAATGGCAAAGCACTTTATAAACCACTAAATCCAAAACAAATGTTAGTGGTAACAACAGTGATAGCAGTTGAGCCTACTGTTGCTCAACACATTTTGCTTTCACATCAGTCCATCCATCTTTTCGCAATGTGAAGATCACCCACATGTCAGTTTCCTGGGATATGTCAAGCACCTCTTTACTTCCTGGATGTCAAACATCTTCCTAGGCATATCAAGGGAGTCCTCAAGTAGGTGTAACAACAGGGATGTACCAGTCCATTTTCATACTATTATAAAGAAATACCTGAGACTGGGTAATTTATATTGTTTAATGGACTCACAGTTCCACATGGCTGGGAGGCCTCACGAGCATGGCAAAAGGTGAAGGAGGAGCAGAGGCACGTCTTACATAGTGGCAGGCAAGAAAGCGTGTGCAGGGGAACTGCCCTTTGTAAAGCCATTGGATCTCGTGAGACTTACTCACTATCATGAGAACAGCATGGGAAAGACCGGTCCCCATGATGCAATTACCTCCTACCGGGTCCCTCCCATGACACGTCGGGATTATGGGAGCTACCATTCAAGATGAGATTTGGGTGGGGACACAGCAACCCATATCAAGGGGAAATACTTTAGCTGCAGGTCCTGTGTCCATCTCCACCCACCTTTATCACTCTGGAAGATGGGGTTGCAGGGATTGAAAACCCACAACTGAAATCCGAGCCTCTTATAAAGTCTTCTGTGATGATGCCTCCCTTGCTGGCCTCCACTGTCTTTGTTACCAGAATGGGGAACAACATAGAGCAGGAAATAAAAGGGCCACAGAAGAGATGTTCACAGGCCCTAAGTGTAATTTCAGGGTTCTACCAGACATTTTAGGAAACAAGATTACCAAAGAGTTTAACATGGGCTGTGGCACTGACACTCTGAAGGAAAATCTGCCAAGAACAGAAGGCTCAACCAACTTGGACTCAGAGAGCTTTAGCTGGGAGTACTGCCATAAAACACTGCACTCCCTCCCCCATGCCAATCTGGTGTCTGAACCTCCATGAAGTCAGCCAGCTAGAACACTATGACATGGACCACACCTGTTTGTCTGAGGTTCCAGAGACATGTAGTCATTGCACCAGACCAACAACATTTTCCTAAAACAACAGTTTTTAAAAGGAAATAAGTAGGTTTTCAGTAAGTTGGAAATTACCTACATTCTTCCTTGTAACAACACTAAGGAATTGCAAAGTTTCATGATTAAGTAAGAGTAAGCAACATGCAAGATTTGTCAACATGCTTATTTCACACAGCCTCTTTGAAGAGCAAGAAGTAAGCTGGGAACTTAGGAGCTCCTGCCAGGCCCTTTTATGGCCTTCTAAGGCTAAATAAACACCTAGGTTCACTGGCATCATGGCCCTGTGTGCACCATAGCTGGAATGAGACCAAATAGAGAAAATCAACACCCAGAGCCCGCTCTCCTTGGCCCCAATTCATGGCCCTCTTGATTCACAAAGGAGCAAGGAAGACCACCTCCTGACCTCTAAGAGCACCAGAGCTCTCACTCTACAGGGTAGAGATATGTAGACTTTGATGGCTTGGCATGTGCCAGGACCAAGAGCTCAACAACCTGCGCCCAGTCACCAGTGGCCAGGCTTGCATCAGGTGTGGAGGCCTCCCCTCTAAGAACACAATACCAGTTATGAGGATTTCTGCCTTCCCCAGAGCACTGGGTTTAGCGGAAAAAGTTCCATGGGTCAGGGCTTAAGTTATAAGGCATTCTGACGCACACTTGCTTGGAAAACTCTAAGAAGTTAAATGCCTTTGGGAAAAGCAGATTCAGGGTGTCAGTTAACACATGAAGATACAACCTCTTACCAAGCTAGAAGCATGGATATTTGTCCTGATTTCATCAAAGTAGACAGCACTCTCAAGTGGAAATTAACATAACAATCCTACTTTGAAAATATAAAACACCACTGAAAGGAATTAAATACACAAGTAAATGGTAAGATACCTTGTGTTCATGCACTGGAAGACTTAAGATTGTGAAGATGTCCATCCTATGCAAAGCAACCTACAGACACAAGGCAATCCTGCTCAAAATCTCAATGGCATTTTTTGCAGAAGTAGAAAAATTCATCCTAAAATTCATGTGGATTCTCCAGGGATACCCGAATAGCAAAAAACAATTTTGAAAAAGAACAAAGTTAGAGGACTTACACTTCATAACTACAAAATATAGTACAAAGCCATATCTATTTTGCAGCAATCAAACACTGTGGTACTGGAATAAAGACACACTAATAGGCCAATGGAATAGAGAATCCAGAAGTAAACCTTCATGTGTATGTTCAAATGTTCCTCAACATGGGTGCCAAGACTACTCAATGGGGAAAGGTTAGTCTCTTTAACAAATGGTACTGGGAAAACTGGATATCCACACGCAAAAATGAAATAAAATAAAGATGGGTCATATCTTGTACTACATAAAAAAATTAACTCAAAATGGACTAAAGACCTAAACGTAAGACCCAAAAGTATTAAACTCCTAGAAAAGAACATAAGGGACAAGCTTTATGATACTGGAGTTGGCACTGATTTCTTATGTATGACAGCAAAAGCAGAGGAAACAAAATACTAGACAAATGGAACTATATCAAACTTAAATACTTTTATACATCAAAGGACACAATCAAAAGTGAAAAAGCAACCTATAGAATGGGAGAAACTATTAGTAAATTGCTTATCTTAGGGAAATCAAAATCAAAACCACAACGAGATATTAACTCACAGTTGTTAGGATGGCCACTATTAAAAAATGAAAGAATGAAAACATAATAACACAAGTATTGGTGAGCATGCAGATAAAATGAAACCCTAGTGCACTGCGGGTGGGGATGTAAAATTATGCAGCCACTATGGAAAACAGTACAGAGGCTCTTCAGAAATTGAAAAATACAATTCCTACATGATCCAGCAATCCCAGTTCTGGATGTATGTCCAAAAGACTTGAAAGCAGAATCTCAAGGAAATATTTGCACAACCATGTTCACAGAGCATTGTTCAGAGCCAAGAGGTGGAAGCAACCCAAATGTCCATCAAGTGATGAACGGATAAGCAAAATGTGGTATGTCAATACAATGAAATACTATTCAGCCCTAAAAAGGAAGGAAATCCTATTATGTGCATTAGCACAGATGAACCTTGAGGATATTAAGTGACATAAGCCTGTCACAAAGAGAAAATACTGTATGACTCCACTTATAGAGGAATCTAAAGTAGTCAAATTCATAGAAACAAGAAGTAGAATGATGGTTGCCAGGGGCTGTGGGAGGTGGGAATGGGGAGTTGTTTAATGGGTACAGAGTTTCAGTTCTGGAGATGAAAAGTTCCAGAGATCTATAGTACAACAATGTCAATATACTTAACACTCCTAAACTATACCTTAAAAATGACTAAGATGGCAAACTTTATGTTATGCATTTTTTAATCACAATGGAAAAAGTAAAACAATCTTAGCATTGACTGCTGTCATTTTTGCAACAAGCTCACAGAGTTGTAGTCAAAATTCTGACAATAAATAATGCACACAATGATGCAACATATGTCACTAATTTTCAAACACCTCAGTATGCCTCTCAAGATTTTGTCTGGTTTGGAAAATGACCTGACAAAATTCGGAGAGAATATGAGAAGTTCAGAGGAATGGAAAATGTTTTTCTCCTGAATTTTCTTCACATGGACTCTGCCATAGTTAATGAAAGTGGATTAGTAAGTTAATCATTTTACCATTTTTTAAAATGAATAAGCAAACCGATTTTCTTTGTGCTCCACTAAATTAACTGACCTTCCTGGAGTGCCCACATCCCTTGGTGCTGTCCTGGCAAGAGGAATCTTTTGGTAATTCTTTCACTTATTCGACAAGCTTTTACTGAGTTCTTATTATATGCCAGGCATTACTCTTAGTTGCAAGGGCAGAAATGAATAAGAGTTTTTGGCCTTGAAGATTTCACATGCCCAGGACAGCCGATCTTTGTTAACCTGGATAGAATCCGCCAGTATCATTGCAGGATACTAGCCATCTAAGATGCAAACCAAAATTTTCACTCAGACCTCCAAGGACCAATCACTCGACTGAGAGCTTTGGGGTAAGAGTTGTCAGAAACTGAGAGATATCTATGCAGAAAATCTTCTTAAACATTTCAGTGCTAAAATTTATTTCAAGGAATTTATGATGAATAGGGAGAAGGAGGAGGTTATGAACAGGATAAAATGACGTCTATGTGAACAAAACAAAATAATGCACAATACATAAAATACAGCTGTGGATAACTGAAATAAATGAGCTTTAATAAAATCACTGGTTTGGGTTGTATTTTATATTTTATTCCAAGATAGTTAGATTAAAACTTTAACTTAGCAATGAATACCAATTACTTTATTTAAATAAAGACCATTTCAAGGGTTAGGTATAAAAAGAAATCTGAGCTTAGAGACTTAGACTACCATAAGAAAGTGTCTCATAAATAGCAATGGTAGTAAGATGATACAGATAATAATAATAATTAGCCTGCCCAAGGCCACACTTAAAGAAAACAGCAGAATTGGTTCTAGAATCTAAGTTTTGTATTCTGCGTCTGCTGCTATTTCCACCGTGGGCAATTGTTTCTTTTCCATCAAATGACACTTCTTGACCCACCAACCTCAAAGGATTTGTGAGAAGAAATAAATAACTTGTAAAATAAGGGAGGAAAAAGTAAACATTTTCTCAGCCATGAGGTCAAAAGCAAAAGGAATGGATTTGGATCTCTCTCTCTCCACGGATTATCAGTCAAAAATTTTCTGAAATAAGACAACTTTCATTCTCTTGCTAAGTTAGTGACAAATCAGGGTACATCATCTTCCCCCCATTTCAGTGATAATTGCAAAATCAGAAAATCCCGCAGGATTTTACCTTTTCTGCTTCAAAACAGTTTGTTCCTTGTTAGTTTTGTTTTGCTGTGTGTTGCTTCCGAAAAGAAAAGCTGAGTAACTCGTGTTTTGCAGTCTGTGCAATGTGGGACTTCAGTGACTGAATATGAGTCATGTTTATGCCCTAATTCTACAAGGAAATCTCATCAAAAATAGGAAGAACCTGTATTTCCAAGGAGACGTTATTCCACAAGATGTGGTTCAGCCTCATTTTCTTCCTTGCCCAAGGATGTGTCATATTAACAAAAAGGGTATCCAATTTTCTTTACTCAACTTGGATTTTCCTTTCTTTCATTTCAAGGCTAAAAATTCACTGCAAAAGTTAGCTTTAGTATGCGAACAAATTAGTCTGATTACATGAGCCCGATACTTTATAATGATTAATGCTATGGTTGTTAAATTTAAGTGTAATTATGAAGAAGATTCAGCATCATGAAAGTGTCCATTCTGGCCCAAATAATCTATAAATTCAAGATATCCTGAGGAATTATGTCAAAGGAACTGACTTTTAAGATATCAAGATTATAAAGCCATAATAATCACAATTGGTAAAAATGTAATTGTAGGATTTATACAGTGTCGAATTGGGACAAAGTTTAGCAAACCGACCAGGATTAAAAAAAAAAAAAACAGTATGCTAAAAAACAAAACATAGTAAGAAAGACTGACAACTCAAAACTTCTGAAGACACTGGAACGGTGTATCAGAATCTCCTGAGAGATGATATCTGCAAGAGCTATAAATTATAACAAATTATTGGCTACATTATAGAAAGAACTACAAATCAACAAGAAAAAGACAAATAATCTTACAGAAAAAAAAGAGCAAAAATGTGAGTAGATAATTCACAGAAGAGTCAACATGAATGGCCAAGAAACACAAGCTCAACCTCCCTAGCTGATCAGGTCAGTGCAAAAACCACATTAAGATCCAATTCATACAAATCAGTTTGGCTCAAAGTTAAGATCAGTTAATAAATCCACATGGTTATATAAATGAAACAGGCCGGGCGCAGTGGCTCAAGCCTGTAATCCCAGCACTTTGGGAGGCCGAGACGGGCGGATCACGAGGTCAGGAGATCAAGACCATCCTGGCTAACACGGTGAAACCCCGTCTCTACTAAAAAATACAAAAAACTAGCCGGGCGAAGTGGCGGTTGCGTGTAGTCCCAGCTACTCGGGAGGCTGAGGCAGGAGAATGGCGTGAACCCGAGAGGAGGAGCTTGCAGTGAGCTGAGATCCGGCCACTGCACTCCAGCCTGGGTGACAGAGCGAGACTCCGTCTCAAAAAATAAAAAATAATAAAAAAAGAAAATCCACATGGTTATATAAATGAAACAATACAAAAAGGTGCATAAAATGCTATAAATAAAAGCAAAGGAACAACAATGCCAAATCGCATCCAGTGGCGCTGAAGAAGAAAAAATCCCACTTTCATCCTAGTGTCCTATCCACTCCATTACCAACACCAGTCTAGGTTATCACTTTTGGGCAAACGTGTTATTATTCTCCCTCCTTTGTTAAGCCAAAAGGTATTATACTATATTCACCATATTGTGCCTTGCTTTTTCTAACCTAGCAATGTATTTTAGCAGTCTTTATCAGCACATAGGAATCTTCCACATTTCCTTTAATGGTTATACACTAACTTAATCACATGGATAGAGCAAAAATTATTTAGCTGACTCCCATTAAAGATATTTGGGTTTCTTCTAATATTTGCTATTACAAACAATGCTTCAAAAAAATAACCTTGGGGGCCAGGCATGGTGGCTCGCCTGTAATCCCAACATTTTGGGAGGCAGAGGCAGGCAGATCACTTAAGGTCAGGAGTTCAAGACCAACCTGGCCAACATGGTGAAACCCCATCTCTACAAATAATAATAATAATACAAACATTAGCCGGTTGTGGTGGTGGGTGTCTGTAATCCCAGCTACTTGGGAGGCTGAGGCAGGAAAACTGCTTGAACCCAGGAGGCAGAGGTTACAGTGAGCTGAGATCGCCCTACTGTACTCTAGCTTGGGCAACAGAGTGAGGCCCTGTCTCAATAAAACTAAACAAAACAAAACAAAATAAAATAAAATAACCTTGGGTATCAGTGTGTGTGTATGCTATTAAATCCATAGAGTAAATTCTCAGAAGTGCAATGTGGGGTCAACAAAGAAGACTACCAGCGAATATCACATCACTACCAACTGTTGGGGAGTCTGTGGAGTAATGAGAACTCATATCTTGCAAGCAGGTCAGTATGTCCATGCAAACACTTTAGGAAAGAATTTTCCAGAATCTAGTAAAATTCAAATCTATATACTCTTTACCTCATAAACTCTACTCCTAAGTAGAAACACAATATAGTACAAGACATATACAGCCACTTAACAGCTTTATTCATGACAACAAAATACACCAAATAAAAGAAAAAAAGAAAGAGAGAAGGATGAGTAATTTTTAAAACTGTGGTATATTTATGAAATGGAATACAACCCACTAGTGAAGAATGAAGGAATCAGAGCTGTCGGTATCAACAGTTATTAATCTCTCTGTGCCTTAGGCAATTACTTAATCTCTCTGTCATACTTTCTCCATTTGTAAAGTAGAAATAATAATAATACTATCCATAGAATTAATATTTGCTAATATTTATCAAGTTTTTAGAACAGCACCTGGCATGTAGTAACTATGTACATATTTGTCAAATGAAATGGATCACAAATACAAATGTTACCATGTTGAGTGAAAAGCCAAGTTTCAGAGAACTCTATACAGCATATGCAGACCAAGTACAGACAGTATAAAAACATGCAAAACAATACCGCATACTACTACAGTAAGTCCTTGCTCAACAATGCCCATAGGCTGTTGGCAATTGCAACTTTAAGCAAAAGAACATAAAACAACACCTTTTCTTCCCTCATAGATATCACAAAATGATGTCGAGCAAAATGATGTTATTTGAGGATCTGCTGTACATCGTTTCACTCAAAGTCACAGTTTCCAAGAACCTGCTGACATTGAGGACTTCCTATATTTAGAAATGTAGAAATGCTATAATAAAAGCAAGGGAATGGCAATGCCAAATTGCAGACATTGATGCTGGAGCGAGAGACAATTTGGAAGGAACATCTGGGAAATTAACTAGCACTGGCGATGTTCAGTCTTACACAGCACACAGGTCCCAAGCATTCATTCCATTATTCTTCAAAGTCCTGTGTGTGTCATAAGTGTGCCATAATAAATAACTTTTTTTCTCTTTTTCCTTCTCTACTTTGTGGGATGATTTAAGTAACTTTTTTTCTAAATGAAAGATACACAGTGGAGGAAAAGCAATACGATATATACTTCTGAAATAATTATAAGCAAATACAGGGAAACACCATCCAGTGATAGACATGAAAAAGGAAAAAGCATAATTGACAGAACACACAATACATGATATCTAGAACAATATCACAGATAGTATTTCACCACAAAAAAAGATTTTCAGGTTGAGTAAAAAACAATCTAACCAAACTAAGCTTTAAAAGATAAAACATTTACATAGGAAGGTTAAAAAGAAGGGGTTAAACAAAGCTCCACCAAGCAAATTCTGATAAAGAAAAAGAAACAGTGGAAATATAATCATATAAAATAGAATTAAATGCCAGCACGGTGGCTCACACCTGTATTCCTAGCACTTTGGGAGGCCGAGGCAGGCGGATCACGAGGTCAGGAGATGAAGATCATCCTGGCTAACATGGTGAAACCCCGTCTCTACTAAAAATACAAAAAATTAGCCGGGCATGGCAGTGGGCGCCTGTAGTCCCAGCTACTCGGGAGGCTGAGGCAGGAGAATGGCATGAACCTGGGAGGAGGAGCTTGCAGTGAGCTGAGATTGCGCCACTGCACTCCAGCCTGGGCGACAGAGCGAGACTCCGTCTCAAAAAAAAAAAAAAAAGGCCGGGCGCGGTGGCTCACGCCTGTAATCCCAGCACTTTGGGAGGCCGAGGCGGGCGGATCACAAGGTCAGGAGATCGAGACCACAGTGAAACCCCGTCTCTACTAAAAATACAAAAAAAAAAAATGAGCCGGGCGCGGTGGCGGGCGCCTGTAGTCCCAGCTACTCGGGAGGCTGGGGCAGGAGAATGGCGTGAACCCGGGAGGCGGAGCTTGCAGTGAGCCAGGATCGCGCCACTGCACTCCAGCTTGGGCGACAGAGCCAGACTTCGTCTCAAAAAAAAAAAAAAAATAGAATTAAAAGTTTAAATAATTCACAGGAAAAGGGGATATGTGAAATTGACATAAAGAACACACTAAGATGTCCTTAATCATTACGTACTAAACCATGTAACTTTAAAATATATAATGCAAACATGTTAGAACTTAAGGAGAAAATGTCCAATCACAATCATAACAGGAATTTTTTCACATACCTCTATCAGAAATCAACTGAGCAAAGGGACCAAAATAATAAGAAATTCAATTTAGATAAAAGGAAAATTTCACGCCTAAATAGAGAATACACATTTTCTCCAGACTCAAAATATTTATTAAAAATTAATAGAATACTGTGTTTGATGAAGATATAAGTCTTCAAAACATTCCCCAAATATGAATTCCATACGCCATGTGTTCTGAATGCAATATAAGGCACTAGAAACTAACAAATACTGATCAAAAACTAAAACATCAATGTCCCACCTGCCTGAAATTTTTAAAACAATTTAGGCCCTTTATGCCTTTTGGTAGATTCTGGAAAGATTTTTCTTATAAAATAATTTAAAATTGGGGGAAATTATACGCATAAAGATATTACATCAAGAATTATTCACATGGCAAAAAAAAAAAAGTCTAAGTAATAATCTAAATGCCCTTTTTTAAAAATTTGAGACAAAGTATTTTGTCGCCCAAGCTAGAGTGCATGGCGCAATCATGGCTCACTGCTGCCTCAACCTCCCAGGCTCAAGCAATCCTCCAGCCTCGGCCTCCCAGGTAGCTGGGACTACAGGTGCACACCTCCATGCCTAGCTAATTTTTTTAAATGTTTTTGTGGGAATGAGGTTTTCCCTATGTTGTCCAGGCTGGTCTCAAACTCCTGAGCTCAAGCAATCCTCTCGCTGTGGCTTCACAAATTGTTGGGATTACAGGCATGAGCCACCATGCCTGGCCTAAATGCGTATTAATAAAGAAATACTTTAGTACCTTACAGTACATTCATTTGATGGACTACTGTACAATCATTTCATTGACTGTTATAAGTACCATATAGCAATGTAGCAAATCCTCATGAGACCGGGCATGATGACTCACACTTACAATTATAGCACTTTGGGAGGCCAAGGCAGAAGGATTGCTTGAGCCCAGGAATTCGAGACCAGCCTGGGCAACATAGGGAGAACTTGTTCCTATAAAACTTTTGAAAAAGTAAGCAATTATGGCAGCAGATGCCTGTAATCTTAGCTACTCAGGAGGACTGCTTGGGATCTGGAGTTTGAGACTGCAGTGAGCTATACCGTACGGTACTCTAGCCTGGGTAACAGAGTGAAACCCTGTTTCTTTAAAAAAACAAACAAACAAACCAACAAAAAAAGAACCGCAAGAAAATCCCTGTAACAAAGTCAAGAAAATAATCAGAATTCAAAATATGCAACTGGAAATGGTCATTTATCAGGAGATAAAATACAAATTGTCAATCAATATATAAAAAGCTACAACTCAAGAAATCAAGATACAAAGATTAAATTAAAATAAGAAATCACTCATCCCACCATCAAGGTATCAAAAGATTCTTAAAAACTTTAACTCTTTGCTGGTGAGGGTATAAGGAATCAAGCATTCACAACTGAGAATTTATAGAAATTGGTGCAACCTTTCCACAATTATTTTTGACAATAGGTACAAAACTTTGTGTAGGTATTTTGACATAAAAATTATATTAAAATTCTATCTTTTAAAAAATTAAAATATGGGCAAAGGTATAGTTACCAGGATGTTCTCCATTATTTAAAATAGTAATAAGTAATGACAATCTAAATGTCTAAAAATTAGAGCGCAGGTAGATATTAGTTGATACAGCCATATTTAGATAATACTATGCAGTATTTTAAATATATTATAAAATATAATTACTGACAGAAAAATGTCGCAATATGTATGTGAAGAAAAGCAGAATATAGGGCACATGTAATGATTCCATTTTTGTTACGTATGTTTAACCAGGTTTGTGTGTGCATACATAAAAAATCTATATATACATTAAAATCCCAGAAGACTATTGGCCAGATATAATAACAGTGGCTATCTCTGAATGATGGCAGTTTTAGGTGATTTAATATCCTTTTGCTCTATGTTTTCCAATTTTTAATAAACGAATATGCATTACTTACATAAGAAAAAAGTTATCAAACTATACAGAAGAGAAAACAACTGAAGGAAATTTTATTTTATTTTTTTTTTTTTTTGAGACGGAGTCTTGCTCTGTCGCCCGGGCTGGAGTGCAGTGGCCGGATCTCAGCTCACTGCAAGCTCCGCCTCCCGGGTTCACGCCATTCTCCTGCCTCAGCCTCCCGAGTAGCTGGGACTACAGGCGCCCGCCACCTCACCCGGCTAGTTTTTGTATTTTTTTAGTAGAGACGGGGTTTCACCGTGTTAGCCAGGATGGTCTCGATCTCTTGACCTCGTGATCCGCCCGTCTCGGCCTCCCAAAGTGCTGGGATTACAGGCTTGAGCCACCGCGCCCGGCCGGAAATTTTAAAACATAAGAATGTTGTGAAAATGGGATGGTGGGGGTTTTTTTTGTTTTTTTTTTTTGTTGTTTTTTGCCTTTTGGAAACTCTCTAGGATGTTCTCACAATACTTTTGTTACTTAAATATCTTAAAAATTAACAGTGAAACCACCCCTGATCTGTAAGCCTGTCATTAAGGAGAAGACAGGATTAATTCTGCCACTGTAGCTTCCCTGCCTCTCTGTATTCCTTCCTGTGAGTGTAGCCATATTACTCTAGGGAAGCCTCTTGCTGACCTTGTGTACCAAGCAAGGGTTCAGTGAGCACACAGAGGAGCTGGTGCCAAACTGCCATCAGAGTCTCCCTGACTTGCCCACTAATCACTCACTACACTATAAAAAGACCTGATGGGAGAATGAGATCCTGGCCAGCTCTCCCACCAACTGCCTGTCCACAAGGGCTGCCCCCTGGCCTCTCTGGGTTTCAAGTTCTGCAACCATGAGATGAAGGGTCTAGAAGGGGTGATCTCTATGCTTCTCTGCTTCAAACGTTTTAATTCTAGGTCCAGGTTGGAAATACAGCTGGCACTAACCAAGAGACACCTGGAAATCCGCACATGGATATCTACAAAGAGCTCTAAAACCTAAAGGAGATAAAAAAATAAAGGTATGCTAAGCTAGCTGAAATCCTAATTTCATGTGGCTTCAGTGTTTGGGTTTCACGCACTCACTCTGTAGTCTCTATTCACATCGCTGAGCTGCCAGTGATGATTAGGGAGGCCCATCCGCTTGTATTCTTCACTAAGATCAATCAGCACCCAGCCTTGCTCTCTTTCTTCTTTATCCAGCATGGGGTTGAATGAAAAGCAGTATAATTCCTCATATTTCACTGCAAGAAAAGGGAGGATAAAGTTAAATCAAGCTTAGTCAAAACCAGAGCAAATCTCCCCAAAAACATTCTGTCCCATCTGGAGTGCCCTGAGAGGCCATCCCAACCCCCACCTCCAGCACACTCCTGGGAGCAACCTGTGTGCAGTGGACAGGGCCCCCCACCTCCTCCCAGCAATGACAAGATGACCTTGGGGTATCTAAACTCGGCAGTACCTTCTTTCCTTTTAGAACACACGGACATCACCATTTTGTGCTTTTGCTGTTGTTGCTTTAAAAGCAAATATATTTTCCAGACCACACAAAATATGGAACATAAAAATTCAGAACACATGCATTTATTAGGCATCAAGATTCTATTTTTGTAATGCCTATCAAGCTTGGATTTAGGGTGGCCTCTCAGAGGCAGGCCCGGGCCCAGGCCAACTGCACATTTTCATGCTCACAGTGTTAAAAAAGAAAAAATAACCAAGTTGAAAAAACTCTGGAATACATTAAACATTTGCGTCAGAAACATCTGAACTTTAAACAACTACATAAATATCATAATTGTGCTGCTCATTTGCATAGGAATCATTAAAAAAACCAATTCATAGTGCACAGCGCTGTGCTCATGGGATGCGAACTGAAGGCCGCATCATGATGCGGCTTCTTTCAATCATGCCATGTTATCTCTGTCTTTATAGATTGCCTTTGATGCTTGTGAAGCCCAATAGCCCCACTGTTTCCCTTTTGCCAGTAAAATCTAGGATTTGATTTTCTTGCTCCGGTCTTGCCATTTAAGGGAAGTGTAGAGACCAGCGCTGTCCAACAGAAACATAATGTGAACTATCTATATCATTTTAAATGTCCTTGTAGCCACATTAAAAAAGAGTTAAATTAATTTAACCATCTATTTTATTTAACCCAATATACCCCAAATCATTATCACTTCAACATCTGCATGATATAAAACTTATTAATATTTGATACATTTTGTTTTGTACTGTCTTTGAAATTTCATGTGTATTTCACACTTAACCGCCTATCTCAGTTCGGAGTGGCGCTGAACAGCTATCTGTGGCCAGTGGCTACCATCTTGGACAGTGCAGATCTAAGCATTTCTAATGATAATAAAGGATAGCTGATACTCAGACCTTGTTTTGTTCCAGATTCTGCTGCAATTAAGAGCATTAATCCAGTTAGCAGGCAATACTGATGGTCCTCATTTTACCTACGAGAAATCTGAGGCAAACGAGAGGCACATTCCCTCACTCAGAGTCACACAGCTAGTAACTGGGAAGTCCAGGTTTAAATGAGACATCTGTCTGCAGAAGGCCTGCTCCTAATTGTAACACACCCTCCCCAAAGGCAGATCCTTCTCTCTTCTTCTTCTTCCTTCCTCGTTCCAGTCCCTTCATCTTCCTGTTTTTTCTCCAATACATTTCTTTCTCATAGCTTTCCTAGGTCCTCCTATATCCTTAGCATACTGATAGCAGTCACTGTGACGAGTGTAAGTTTCCTAAACACATGTATATGCAGCCCATTATAGGATCTCACCACCAGCAAGAGGCTGCAGCAACACACAGGCAGCCTGACATGAAAACTCAGGTTTCAAACTTGTTTTGATTGCTATTGAGATGATTCATCCACATGGAAGAGGAAAGATAAGGGTCATATTTTAAGCACCAGATTTCTTCATGTTTCTTGTAAGAAGCAACTGTGGTATGTCAGTGAGATAAATTATGTTCTATTTCAGTCTTTCTCCATGTCATGTTTCTAAACTTCAAAACTTAGAATACAGACTATTTGGACAAATAACAAAATACGCGCATCCAGGTACGCTCACACACAAACCAGAGCAGTGCTTTCTGTCAGATCAATTTCTTATCATCTTAGCTATGTTGCAGACAGCATGTGAAACTTCAGATCCTGTTCTAGGAACAGCTGGCTCGACACTGACACGTCTTTTCCATCTCTAAGTACCATTTTCATGACTCAGGCTTCTGCTACCATAATGTTAACCACAAATGCTAGTTGTTTAGGATGCCAGAAGAGTCTCTTGAGAAAGCCTCAGTTCCCTCAGTCAAAGAAGCGCTACTGAATACGGGGTAATAACGGCAGTTAAGATCTCTTTGTTAAATATTTACAAATAGTTTTAAAGGTAGAAGAAGAAAAACATCCTGTGACTATGACAGTGTTCTGTGTGTGGGCTGATACCTGCTTCCACTGGGAAGAGGCAATGAAATTATCCATAAATTACAGCAAGAATAATTTATAACAGACAGTAAGCAGATCACTCTTGAACTAGGAGACAACAGGATGGGTTGACACTGAAATTATGAAATTTTCCCTTTTTTAAGGAAAAGGGTGATCAACCAATCCTCATGCCCAATTTAAGGAAAATTCTACATGAGGGCCAGGAAAAGCCCATTTTTGTCAGTCAACACTGAGTCATGTGAGCTTCTTACCCACAGGCAAGCCCAGAAGCAGCCTGCAGACTGTGCCTGCTGTAAGAAATCAAAAAGGGCCACTAGCACAGATGAAAATTTTACTGAATTGTTCCCATGCCATAATTTTCTGTTCCTTTCACTCTCTACTTTTGCCAAATACATAGCAGAATGTTCAGCAATTAGCTGGGAGGTAAGTTTAAAAAAAAAAAAAACTAGGACTTGAGAATCTTTATTTTTTTGCTTACAGACTTTTACATAATACATTGACAAATGATAGTTGTGTATGTTTCTGGGGTAAAAAGTAATGGTATGATTTTTGACTACAATGTAGAATGATTAACTCAAGCTAATTAACATATACATTGCCTCAAGTGTTTCACATTTTTTGTAAAGAGAACATCTGAAATTTACTCTCAGCGTTTTGAAATTTACACTTCTGAACTATTACCTATACTCAACACACTGTGCAACAGATCTCAAAATAATAAGACTTATTCCTCCTTCCTGAGGCTTTTGCACCCTTTGACCATCATCTCCCCATTTCCCCCACCCCCAGCCTCTGGTAACCACCATTCTACTCTCTGCGTCTGGGAGTTTAACTGTCATAGATCCCACATGTAAGTGAGAACATGTGGTATTTGTTATGTTGGGCTTTTTTCACTCAGCATAATGCTCTCTAATTCCATCCATGTTGTCACAAATAACTAAATGTCTTGCTTTTTAAGGCTGAATAGCATTCCATTATTTGTATATCCCATGTTTTCTTTATCTCTTCATCCAATGACGGATACTTAAGTGGATTCCACAACTTGGCTACTGTGAATAGTGCTGCAATGAACATGTGAAAACACATGAGAGCAGATGTTTCTTTGACTTATAGATTTCAGTCTTTCCAGTAAGCACTCAGAAGTGGGATTATTGAATCATATAATTCTATTTTTTATTTTTTGTGGAACCTCCATCTGTTTTCTGTACTAATTTACATTCCCACCAACAGTGTATAAGCATTCTCTTTCCTCCACGCCCTTGCCAAAGCGTGTTATCTTCCATCTTTTTGGTAAAGACTATTCTAACAGTTGCGAGGCGATATCTCACCGTGGTTTTAATTTGCATCTTCCTAACGATTATTGAGGTTGAGCATTTGCTCATGTATCTGTTAGCTATCTACGTCTTCTTTTGTGTACTCTCTTGAGGTCCCTTGTCCTTTTCTTAATCAGAGTACTTGTTTTTTTTTTTTTTCCTATAGAGTTGTCGGAGTTCCTGATGTATTTTGGGTATTAATCCCTTATCAGCTATATGGCTTCCAAATATTTTCTCCCATTTCCTTTGTTATGCAGAAGTTTTTTATATTTTAGACAAATCTTTAATAGTTACAGAATCTGAACAGAGAGAAAGTATTTGCCTACTCTAGGAAGGTCATATCCCTCAGCTGATTTTCTACCCACTCTTAAAACAGGCATGTTAAAAGTTCCACTGGCTTTTCCCATCACAGTCTGAGCCAACAGACCCAACATAAAACATCTTTTGCTATTAGTGACCAGCAGCTTTCAGCAGGAAGTGCACCGAAGGCCTCACCCTAAGGGGCCGCATTACACAAGAGCTCCTCCAATAAGAAGCAAATACTCAAAATGCCTTTGGATTGTGGGAGTAAACTGAATGTGCATGTTTAATTTTTTTAAAAATTCAGAAAAAGTTAATGTGGAAATCTTGGTATTTACAGTATCATACATTATCTACTTAAATCATATAACTAATGAAACAGGAGTCCAGCTTTAATGTTTCTCTACCCAGAAAGCGAAATGGTAATTTCTAAAATACTACACGAAATTAAGGATGAGTAACATTTTGGCTGTTTCTAGGAAGACCAAATCAGTGTTTCAGTTGAAAGCAGAGCTCAACCCAAGCATACAGATCCATGTTTTTGCTGATTTTATTCTAGCACCGGTGTCCACTGTGCTCCCCTTAACCTAGGGAAGCCTGTGGCACTACAGTGCAGCTCAGTCTCTATTCCCCTCCCTGGCTCCTTCACTCTCAGAAAACCCCACTTCCTACTTCCCATAGAAAATGCAAGACATCAGGTGGAAACTCTCAACTTGGAACCACCAGGCGAATAAATGGGGCTGCGTCCGTACACAACCTTTGCTCCTTCTCTCCCATAAAAAAGAAAGCGTGCTCCTTCTGCCAAAATAAGGGAGAGATGTGGGTACAACAAAACATTAGGGAAGGAAGGAAAATAACCTAGCTTGTTCCCTAGGTACCAGATTAAAGGTTATAAAAACAGAATATTTAGGATAAATATATGGAGGAATTGCCTCTCATTATAGACTAACTGGGAGAAGCAACAAATAATGTAACATTAAAATCAAAAGTATTTTAAAAATGAAGAGAAAAAACAAACATGAATCAGCATCAGCAGAATGTGAAGGGTGGGAAAGGGAAGGGAAAACTTACCAATAGTCATCAGGACAGAGATGTGAGAGTTTTTTTAATAACCAAAGTAACTACTGAAAGCTAAATTGCATCAAACATTATGCTGAATTCAGGCAACTTAAAATAACTGTAGTTGAAAAACCGTTTAGAGTGGGGTGAGAAGATAATACAGCCATTACTGGATTTTGCATATTTAAAATAAAAATGAGGGTGCCTCACCTTATCTGTCTATTGTAAACAAACAAGTGTTGAAATTAAATATTAGGACTGTTAAAGCTAACACAGCGGAAAAGGGTGCTACGCTCTGATAAAAAAGAAATTACCACTGCAAAAATTGCTTAAACATCAATGACTTAGATAAGGAATATAAAAAGTTACCAATTAAGCACATGAGACTACTTCAATCATGAGATTTTTTTTAAAATAAAAAATATCCAAAAGAATTGAGGAGTGAGATTCTAAAAAGAAACTAGTTTAGGAAAAGGGAGAAAATAAACAAAAGAAATTATTTAAGTGTTGAAGCGCCCACAAACACTAAAGAAGGAAAGATAATTGATACAAAAAATAAACAGCAGGAGGCAAACTGGAGGGAAGAGAGGAGAGAGGACATGGGAAAAGCTGAAGTCCCCTGAGAAACAGGGGTCTTTTCACCAGAAAAGCTGAGATCCGTATTAATACATTCGATCTACAAGGTTAACTGATCTCATTTGAGCCACAACTCTTATTTTAACCTAAGTTAGTTCTTTACCAAGAATGAAAGAGCTTCCTGCATTTGGACATGTTATGTTTTGCCTGAGATCTTCTATAGTCCGTGACCAAATTCTTATCAATCTTTATTCACACAAAAAGCAAACCAATAAAATCGCTAATTTTTTAATAATTTGATTTACCCTTACACCAGAAATCCTAACTCAGTAAAGAGAGAATCTCAACATGTATTTTAAGTTGCCTGAATTCAGCAGAATGTCTGAAGCAATTTCGCATTTTTTTTTCTTTTTCTTTTTTATTTTATTATACTTTAAGTTCTAGGGTACATGTGCATAACGTGCAGGTTTGTTACATATGTATACTTGTGCCATGTTGGTGTGCTGCACCCATCAACTCGTCAGCACCCATCAACTCATCATTTACATCAGGTATAACTCCCAATGCAATCCCTCCCCACTCCCCTCTCCCCGTGATAGCCCCTGGTGTGTGATGTTCCCCTTCCCGAGTCCAAGTGATCTCATTGTTCAGTTCCTACCTATGAGTGAGAACATGCGGTGTTTGGTTTTCTGTTCTTAGCAGTTTCGCTTTCAATAGTTACACAGGTTCTAAAACACCTCACACCTCTGTGTCCCTCTGCTGACAGCTGGAAACTTTTCTCTTCCCTTCCCCACCCTTTGCATTCTGCTGATGCTAAGGTTCGGGGCTTTTTCTTTTTTTTTTTTTTTTTTCTATTTTTAAAGTACTTTTGATTTTAATATTAAATAACAGCAGCTTTGAAAATATCTCCTTCAGAAACCTGGACTTAAATGAATTCCCAAACATTTCTTCTTATGTAAAAACAACTGTTTTGCCCTCTATAGCAGCAGTCTACAACCTTTTTGGTACCAGGGACCAGTTTTGTGGAAGACACTTTTTCCGTGGATGGGGGTGTGGTTGGGGGATGGTTTCAGGATGAAACTTCCACCTCAGATCATCAGGCATTAGATTCTCATTAGGAGCACACAACCTATATCCCTCGCTTGTACAGTTCACAATAGAGTTCATGCTCCTAAAAGAATTAATGCCACCGCTGATCTGACAGGAGGTGGAGCTCATGCTTGCATGCCCGCCACTCACCTCCTGCTGTGCTGTGCTGCCCGCTTCCTAACCGGCCATAGACTGGTACCTGTCTGCGGCCCAGGGGTCGGGGACCCCTGCTCTATAGAACCTTACAGTTAGCTGGGTGTCCATAAAGAAACCGAAAATATGTGAACTTTGTTGGTGACTAACCAGAATATCGCCAGAGCTACATTGTACGACTAGAATTCAAAGTACACCTCCCTCACCAACCACACACATACACCCTTATTCTCATATCCTTAGAGGCAGTGGAGGGTGTATTTTATAAAATATCTTCAGATGGTTCTGAAAGGCCACCCCATCCCCCAGCTGAAGGCCACTGTTTCATGTCAAACCCCTTCCACATTTCCCCATCTCCCTCTAGAGTCAAAGTCCTGCTTCCAAAGTTACAGCCTATAATGTGCCCTAATTTTAGCATTGCCTTTAACATTGCACTGTGAACTGCTTGCGTTCTATTTCGCCTTCCCTCACTTACTAAAGCACTACATTTTAGGCAAACTGGCGTTTCTAATACCCATGTTTCAAAATGCTGGCGATTCTTTTTAACTCCTCTTAGGTGATGGCTTTGATTCAATGAATTACTATGATTTCTTTTAGAAAAGGTAGCCAGTCAGATCTCTGGCTACATCTAACACCTAACTCCCAAAACTTCATCTTTTAAGGAAAAAGTATCCCTTTCGAAAATGGGGGAAGATAGTAATTTCCCCCTCAGGGATCCTCACAGCGAGAGTCCTGGCACTCGCTGCCTCTGGGCCGTGACCCTCCTGGTCCCTGTGATTCACTCTTCCAGCTGCTCAGCCCTTTCCCGGTTCGCCAGGCTATTCCTAAATCCCATTAATCTGCTCAGAGCACATTTATTGCTCAGTACTTCCATTAATCAGTGACACAGAAACTGTTGCACAGAATTCTCCTCACATCCTCTGCTGCGTGCAACCTAGTGTACATCTTCCCAGAACTTCTGTTCCAATTTTAGTGCACCCTCCAAAAAGTTCAACTGCTTTTCTGGCTTACTCTGCCATTCCTGTAGTGCACTTGGATGAAAAAGCCTCAACCAACTGCCTTTAGAGGGAAACAGTGTAAAGTAAAAATTACCAGATTTTGACAGCTCCCTGGCATCATTTCCATTCAGTAACTTTAGCTCTTAGCTACCTACAAAGAATATGGACAAATCATGATCCAACCAAATGCCTTGAAAAGTTTATAATTGAACTTCTTGTCCTGAATCAAAACATATTTGGCAAAGTAGTTATCAGCACATATCTTATTTCCTTTATTAACTACTTCTGTGTAACACAACTGTTATATAAATGATCTCTTTTCACTGTATTCTTCCAAGAAACAGAGTATATTTCTTTTAAGGAAAACAACACCACAACTCACACAAGCCACACAGAGAGGCAAGAAACACTTCTTTTGAAGCAAACAGTAAGCTATAAATCTGAAGAGCCCAAGATGATGGCTAGAACAAGATAGCAATGGCGAGAACATATTTTTCAAATCCAAATGTTCTTCCCACTACATCAAGTCTTGTTTTTCTTTTTTCAGGAGAATCAGCAGATCCACACTCTGAATAGGCACTGATGCTAGTCTAGTTGTACCAACCTTGGAAAAAATAAATTATTATCAAAAAGCAATGGAGGGGCAGGCATGGTAGTTCATGCCTATAATCCCAGCACTTGAGGCTGAGGCAGGTGGATCACTTGAGGCCACGAGTTCAAGACCAGCCTGGCCAACATGGCAAAATCCCATCTCTACTAAAAATACAAAAATTAGCAGGGTGTGGTGGCGGGCACCTGTAGTCCAGCCACTTGGGAGGCTGAGGCATGAGAATCGCTTGAACCCGGCAGGCAGAGGTTGCAGTGGGCTGAGATCGTGCCACTGCACTCCAGTCTGGGCAATGTAGCAATAGTGTCTGGAAAAAAAAAAAAAAAAAACCCCAAGAAACAAAAAAAGCAATGGAGACTAAGCCTTAAAAGCCTCAAGAGGGAGAAAACTGCACTAGAACTGTCTGATATTTCCCACACAAAACAACTGGTCAGTTCTGTCACTGGCCCCATTCAAGGTGGCTTGAGTACCACAACATAAGGGCATAACTTAAACGCAATTTCACCCCAAAAGGAAAACATCCTATAACCCCCACCAAGATTAAGTGAATACTAAGATTCATGAAAGAGACCCACATAGTAAATAACTCGGGGGAGACTCTAAAAAACAAGAAACTCTGTATCAGATGATTATTCAGGCTTGTCCTCATCTGAGAACCAGACTGACACAATCCCTAAACCCCTATCATTTCTAAGCACCAAACAAATTCTTGAATGTGATTTGCGAATTTTTAAGAGAGGTTCCGTATTAAATGCCGAGTTCCTCTACCCTACCTGGCCTTGCAAGGCGTATCAGGGAGATGTACACGTCGTGGCAATCTCTTTCCTGAGGTATGATGAGCTGTATTATCTGAAAGTTCTTGCAGCGAATCAGCAGAGGGCATCCGGTAGCAGTCGTTGCCTGTTTCTCAATGGTGGAAATCTGACTGTGAAGAATCTAGAACCAAATGTTAATGTGCATAAGCTAAGCACAAATAACTAATGAATATGACAAGGACTAACATTTCGTTGTGGCTCAAACAATGACAAGACGCACTCCCCAACCTCTAGCTAGCTCAACCCTTGCACTCAGATGACAAGCACTGAGATGTTCCAGGTAACAACCAACTTCCTAAATTTATAATTTTATTTTTCAATACCAAGCTTCCTGATATCCAGGATAGTTATTTTGAAGCAAACCATTCAGCATATAAATTTGCACACATCCAGGTAAGGAAACATTTTGGTGGTCAGATGTGGAATGCACTTTATAGCTAAAATCAAACAAGGTCATGAGAAGTCAGTAAAATAAACTTCTGCAGTCAATACAAGTTAGAGATGGCTCCGCTGGGAGGTGCCACCATGCTCCTTAATTCCACATGGAATGTTCGAGTTCTATATCAACATGGGACTGTTGTTTTCTAAGCTGTTGGTGGTCGGGCAGGCTGCAAAAGAAGGAATTTATTTATCTTTTTATTTTTTAAATTAGTATTTTTATTGCAAATCATAGCTGTACACATTTATGGGCTAAAACGTGATGCTGTGATATATGAACATCATGTGGATGATTAAATCAAGCCAATTAACATAGCCATCACTTACCTATAGTTTTTTTTTTTTTTTAAACAATGAGACCCTTGAAATTTACTCTCATAATTATTTTGAAATATACATTGAGTATGGACACCTTGCTGTGCAATACATTTTCCAGACTATTCCTACTGTTCATTGGAAACTTTGTGCCCTTTTAATCAGTATCTCCTCATTCCCGCCCTCTCCTCTGCACTCCCAGTGTCTAGTAAAACCATCATTCTACTCTCTAAAGAGGAGATTTACTTTAAAGGAAATCATACTGAAGTGCATCTCTGGTGTTACAGGAGGCTCTCTGCTCAGTCTTCAATGGCAGCATTTTATTTTGTAAGTTTCCCCTCCACTAATAAGTGCCTGCCACCTTCTGCTAAAAATGTACCACTGTGCACAGAATATAGAAAAGGGAAATCTACAATTCAGGGATATCACCATTGGGTTGCTGAAAAAATAATAAGGCCAGGCACAGTGGCTCATACCTGTAATCCCAGCACTTTGGAAGGCCAAGGTGGGCAGATCACTTGAGGTCAGGAGTTTGAGACGAGCCTGGACAACATGGTGAAACCCTGTCTCTACTAAAAATACAAAAAGTCAGCCAGGCATGGTGGCATGTGACTGTAGTCCCAGCTATTCAGGAGGCTGAGGCAGGCGAATCGCTTGAACCCAAGAGGTCGAGGTTGCAGTGAGCCAAGATCGATCGCACCACTGCACTCCAGCCTGGGCAACTCCATCTCAATAATAATAATAATAAATATCTAATGGTTTCATCAATAAATAGCAGAAATACCTGATGATGAAACTCCTCTAGCTTTTCTTTCTTTTTAAAATTACCAGAAAAGTTGAGACAACATAATAAAATGACCAAATGGCTGCATCATAGGACCGTACAAATAGAGAATATTGCAAATGGAGCACCAGAGGATGGCAATGCTGAATCTGGCCTACTGACATTATTCAATCTCTCCTTGACAGCTGTGACAAGAAGCGCTTGTATCTTCTGGCTATTTCTAAGTCTCTCTTTAGTGATGTTCAAATAATTCGGGTTTAAAATGAATAAGTAGATCAAGTAGATATGACTATACAGAAAAAGGCCAAACACACATTCCAGAAACAGTTCCCTAACACCCAATCACCAAAAGCCCACTCATCTCACCCCGAGGAAAAACGAATGGAGGGCAAAAACTTTTTACTTCAAACAACGCAAAACAAGGAAAGCTAAAAATAAAGAAAGCATACCCATGTTTCTTTTCTTGTGTCAGGTGAATTTTCCACGAATATGACGTGAGTAGCCGTCAAATACAAAGTACCTAGAGCTGCTTTTTTAGGAGACACTCGATCTACCAAGCGGACATTTTCAACCTAGAGAAATCGGCATGATGAAAAGAGTTACCATAAAGCAGAAGAGCAAATCACAAAATAAATAAGAGGGTAAACTCATACTTACTCCAAAATACAATTTTTTGAGAATTCCCCCAATAATAAAAGCCAAAAAATGTTCCCTTAAGTTAACCGGATCTCAGAGTATCATTCTGTATATTAAAAGATGAAAATTCACCAATTATGAAAATATGACTTTAAAGGTACCACAAAAGATTTCTAGACCCTATTAAAAATACCCTGAGTTTTACAATGGTCAACACTTTCATTCCATTGTAATTGTAGAACATTTTTAATTTAAAGCAGAAAGCGTATGTGTTACAGTTCTGAGTTTACACTATGTATGAATGACATTCTATGAAAAAGAAAACAGCACATGTTCCTATGTGTTTCTAAGTTGCAGAAATGGCCTTAAGGCTGTTTGCTTCCATATAAACTAGTAGGAAGTATAAACAAACATATGGGAGAAAAAAGTATCAGAGAAGTGTATATAAGGAAAACATACCATTTCAAGATCCTTACAATCTTTCTAATGAATGGCATTATCACCACTCAGCTAAAATCCAAACCGCTAGAAGAGATTCCTAGAAACAATTTTTATCAAGCATATATCTGTTATACGCAGAGTAATTTCAAGGATATGTGCACTGAGATCATCCTAACATGAAATGCAATGGAAATGACAAGACAATCTCAACCCGGCCAGACAAAACGGAAGCAATGATGACTCTAGTAAGACACATCCACCATAACCACCGGAGGAACATTCCTGTAATGACCACAGGGCACAGCAGTCCTACCACTGCTAAGGATCAACCACCTGCAGAGAAACACTGACTCATCCCTCAAGTCAAAATGGTATTTGCTTCCATGAGGCAGCTTAGGAACTAATACATTGTTTTCGCTCCATTCTTCAGTTTAAATAGAAGCTGTGGGCTGGTGCGGTGGCTCATGCCTATAATCAATCCTAGCACTTTGGGAGGCCGAGGCAAGTGGATCACCAGAGGTGAGGAGCTCAAGACCAGTCTGGCCAACATGGTGAAACCCCATGCCTCTACTAAAAATACATACATTAGCCTGGGGTGGTGGCGGGCGCCTGCAATTCCAGCTACTCGGGAGGCTGAGGCAGGAAAATCACTTGAACTCTGGAGGCAGAGGTTGCAGTGAGCCGAGATTGTGCCACTGAACTCCAGCCTGGGTGACAGAGCGAGACTCCATCTCAAAAAAAATAAATAGGCCAGGCACAGTGGCTCACGCCTGTAATCCGAGCACTTTGATCACGAGGTCAGGAGTTCGGGACCAGCCTAGCCAACATGGCGAAACCCTGTCTCTACTAAAAATACAAAAATTAGCTGGGCGTGGTGGCGGGCACCTGTAATCCCCGCTACTCGGGCGTCTGCGGCAGGAGAATCGCTTGAAACCGGAAGGCGGAGGCTGCAGTGAGCCAAGATGGCGCCACTACATCCCAGCCTGGGCAACAAGAGGGAAACTCCGTCTCAAAAATAAATAAATACATAATAGAAGCTGTGGTCCTGATCTAGTTTAGGAGTCTCAGACTGCCCATCTACTCCAGGGGAGAGCCAGGGGAGACCCAAGAGAGTAGCAGACCTCGTGAACATTCCTCGGAACACGAAGAGCAAACAGGACCCAAGACCTCCCATTGCCTCAGTCTCCTTTAAGCCCTTAGAGCCAAGCCAGCCCTCTAGGAGTAACTCTAGAGGGTCCCATCTCACTTCCTCCCAATTTTCAGAGATCTACTGAGGTCAATAAAGAATTAGGTATTATAAATATTTGCAGTCATACAATTCACTCCCGAGCATTGTGAAATTCCTGAAGACTTGTGAAATTCTATGTATGTTAAAGGCATTCATTCAACAACAGTGCCCCTCACCTACCAGGTTATGATTTTTTCTTACAAGTATTCTTTTGTTACAGATATGCTGCACATTCTTTTGTATGGTTATCCATCATGGTATATTTTTTGCGAATGGTGTTCGTATCACTGGTTTACTTTCCTACTGAATGATTAGCATTTCTTACATATTTATAAGAACTGTTTATATAGTAAGGATAGTAGCCCAAGGCTCAATGAGTTTTTATAACTGCCTCCTTAGCAAACTTTGTTTTAATTAATTCTAGTATAAATCTGTTGAATGTTCTGAGTAGACAAATATTTTCTGTAATAATTTGTTGCTTCCTTTCCAGTATTTATCTTTTTTCCTTGTATAATAGCATTAATTAGAAACTTCAGAGTAACTATAAATAGCTTGGAGACCACAGTCACTCTTGCATTGTTTTTCACTTGTTTAATAACAGCTTTGTTGCGCTATAACTCATATACCATATAATTCCCCCATTTAAATGTACTAGTCAATGGTTTTAGCATATTCACAGCACTGTATACACCATCACTGTGCAAACAACACACCTATTTTAAAACATTTCCATCACCGCAAAAAGAAACCCTGCACCCATTACCAGTCACATCCCAGTTATTCCCCCTAGCACTCCAGCCCTAAAAAATCAATTTACCCTCTGTCTCTTTAGATTTGCCTATTCTGAACATTTCGTACAAACGGAATCATGCAACCTGTCATACTTTGATACTGGTTTCTTTCACTTAGCAATCACGTTCTCAATCTATGTTTCAATCCCAGTTCATCTATTTGTAGAATGTATCAGTGCTTTATTTTTTGTTGCCCAATGATAGCCTATTATATGGATATATCATATTTCATTTACCCATTCATCAGTTGATAGACATTTCAGTTGCATCTACCTTTTGACTACCATGAATAATGCTGCTATGTACTTTTGAGCGTAAGTTATTGTGTGGACATATGTTTTCATTTATCTTGGCCATACTTAGGAGTAGAATTGCTGGGTCATTTGGTAACTCATATAGTAAGGCTTTTGAAGAGCTTCTGGACTATTTCCCAAAGCAGCTGTGCCATTTCATATTCCCACCACCAATATACAAGGGTTCCAATTTCTCCACATCCTTGCTAACACTATTATAATCTCTTTTTTTGATGACAGTCATCCTAGCATGTGATCTCACAGTGGTTTTGATTTTCATTTCCCTGATAGCTAACAATACTGAGCATCTCTTTATGTGCACCCATTTTTAATGGAACACTTACCATCTTTTACCATTGAGTTTGATGCTGATACTTATTATTGCATTGTGAAAGTGACCTGATCCTAGTTTACTAAGAATTTTGATTTTTAAAAATCAGAAGTGAATGTTATGTCTTTTTGATATGTACTTGGATAAATATTTGCTTTTTTAACTCTAGTCCTAAATTATCAATAATAGTAATAGATTTCTTAATCTTTCAAAGAGTCTTGTGTTCCTGGTATATGGCCAACTTGGAATCACAACTATGTAATTCATACATAGTCATTATGTATTGATATTTTAATATTCCTTGTATTTTCCCTGCCGTAGTTGTTATTTTGATTTTTTTTTTCTTTTGCATCTATACTTTTAAGAGAGAACCTGCATGCCCTAGCCTATTCATGCTGCTTTTATCAAGTGAATTAACCATGGTTATGATTACTTCAATTAATCAGGAAGCTTTCAACATACAAAGTATTTATTAGTTGAAACAAGTATAGTACTTCTTTATACAGAAATAATTCTTTAGTAATGCTTTCCAAAATTTGGCAATAATTCCTACAGGTCCCAGAACTGTCAAAAGCAATTTTCAAGATACAGAGGAGGAAAAAAGAAATAAGGAGGGCAACACCAACAGTATGATTTCCCAGCAACACTAACAATTAAAAATGAGTTACAAAAATTAAAATTCAGTTGTCTTAGATACGTTACGAAGTCAGAAAGCACTGTTCAGGGACTACCTCACAGTTTATACTAAGACGATGAAAACAATCTAAAATGAAATAAATTCAGAGTTTAGGCACCATCTTGAAGACCCACTGACTCAATAATTCAGCCTTACCATTGGGCTAACTTAATTCTATCTCACCTATACATATAATATGCTGTACATAGTACAAAGTAATAAGGCCAGTTTTATACTTAGGAGGAGCTAAGACTTAGGAAACAACCAGCTTCTCAAAACAAAATTGTTACAACTCATTTACACGCTCCCAGGAACACTATGCTTAAGACACAGGAGGCATCTGTACTCTGAAAAAGGCTATGCAAATCTATGCAAAAGATATTACAATATATTATTAATTCTTGGATGTACTTTGTTACATTCTGGTATTTCTAAAAATGGGACACATCTGATGATTGATGTGTAAGAAGCTATTGTGTCACTTCATTGGCAGTGCTTCTTTCTTCTTTTGTGGTACATAAAATCTTGCTGCCTCTCAGCATCACTGATGTCTTAGATTTGTTGAAATATGATAAATTTTAGTCTTTAGCACATAAAAGAGAATAACTGAAGCCATGGGACTAAAAAAGGTTACCCAGGGCGAGCAGGCAGAGTGAGAAGAGATCTGAGGAAAACCCAGTGTTTAAAGGTCTAAATAAAGAAGAGGAATCAGCAAAGGACAGAAACAAAGAAATGGACAGGTAGCAGGAAAATCAGGAGATTCTGTTGTCAAGAGGAAAGCAGAAGGAGTGTCCATGTCAAATGCTGCTGAGAGACAGAGTAGCGCAAGAACTTTAAGATGCCCACTGGATTCAGGAACATGGGGGGGCACTGGTGGTCTTAGCAGGAGGGGTCCTGGAAGCACGAGGATCAGAAGCCATGAAAGAGCAGCTTGAGGTGCCAACTCCCAGGCACTGAGAAAGTAGATACCACTCTTTGACAAAGTGGGGTTTGAGTGGGCAGAAGCAGATAGTCTGACCACTCAAACCCCACCCCGGAGCAGCAAGAGCCATGTTAGCTTTTCAGAAGCAACTGGCACGTCAAGACATTTTAAGGAAAGATGCCTATTAGTGCTACCAACCAGGCCATCTGCACTTGTGATACACACAGGAAATAAAATCACTCCATTAGGCGGGATTGAGAAATACATTTTAACAGATTAGAAGGAGAAGGGGATCACTGAGCAAAGATTTATCCTGCTTATGTTGTCTCTCCAGTCCTAACAAACTTTCACCCCCAGCTTTTAGAACTTGCCTTTTTAAAAATTAGGAAACATGTACTTACTTATTTAATGTTTAAAGATTCGGAAATGTAACAGGAAGAAAAGAAAATGACCCCTAGGACCATAATCCAACACGAGCACGGTTCGTCTTTTAGGAAAAACGCCTATACCTCATTTTAAGTGTTTTTTTGGTTTTGTTTTGTTTTGTTTTAATTAGGTAGTGAAGCACCACAGGAAATAATCCCCAGGGATGGAGTGAATAAAACTAATCTAAATTGTCTGATGGCACCGTTTCATTGCAGTATCCACCCTTCCTTTGCCAAAATCTTCAGAACAGTTGGCCATATACCATAATGCACTGACGGTTTGGAGGAGGGGAGAGTAATTAAGGAAGAGGTAGGTAATTAAAGAAGAGCTGTGCCACAAGCCAAGGACACATAAATGGATGGTGACTTGATCTGCAACCTGAACTAATTCAGAAGCAAATGATTATGCCAGAGGGGACTGTGAAAATGCAAACCTCCATGGGAACTGGCAGAAATTCTGGGGAAAGCTTTGGACTTCTAAAGAAAAGAGAACTGAGGCATTTCAAAGAACTATGTCAAAGAACTCCACCAATATCTCATGAATCAGGCCAACCCCAAGTTGTCAGTTTGTTTATGAAAAATCACCAAATAACAATAAAAACAATAACAAATATTTTTCGATATTTGATATCCATACGCTGTACAATTACTTTATATACCTGAGCTGAAGTTAATCCCCATAGTAACCTCCTGAATTACAGGTTCTTGCATAATCCCCATTTCATAGTTCTGTTGAACTTGAGACTTGACAAACTTTCCGAGGTCCTGCAGGGAACAGGTGGCGTGGCCTAGCCGGCCTGGGTCTCCAACCTTTTGGCTTCCCTGGACCACAATGGAAGAAGACAAATTGTCTTGGGCCGTACCACACACATAAAATACACTAACAACAGCTGATGAGCTTAAGAAAAAAAAAGGTCCATGCATAATTTTTGTGGTATCTGCCACCACAGATAGGCAAAAACATCCTCACATTCAAAGGGCAGGACACCCGGACTAGAACTAAAGTCTGTCTAACTTCAAAGCCATGTTCATCCTTCACCATGGCTGCTGTGGGCACTTGTAAATGCCTTTGAGGTCATTCTAGAATTGTTATTCAAAATTAATATGTTTAGCACAGTCAGTTAATAATTATTGTAAGAAATCTTATACATGAAATTAGTATTTGAAAATAGAATGTTGTAAGACAAAATTATACTGTAAAACTATATTCACAAATCACTATCACAATATTATTCTTTTAGATAAACCCAAAGACAAAAAGCTTGGTAATGGATATAAGAGCCCAAAGATTGGCACTAGCAGACTTTGGGGATTCTCAGAACTAATAAAAGAGAGAGAACACTAAACATCTAATTCCATTCAAAAAGATGCCTACGTGTGGCACTGTGTCAGGTTCTGCAAAAAAAAAAAAAAAAGCAAAAGGGTGAATAAGGTAGAGTCTTTGTCTATCTTCAAGAATCTTACGGATTCAATGGAAAAGACTGTGTCCCAGTTTAATGGCTTTTTTGAATTCCCGTCCCTCCTCTGTTGGGGTTAGACTGAGAGGAAAAAAAGGTTTCATCATCTTTTCTAGGCCAAGGCTGAAAATGTTCAGTCAAACCCCTGGGCCCCACAAGCACACGGCCAGGTCTGAAGAGGCCACCCCAGCCACCCAACACAGGTCCTTCTTGGCCTTCCCTTCACTGCCTGGGCGTCAGTAACACCTCATAAATCACCGAGAGACACAGCCTTTCTTCAGTGGTCCTCTATTGTGCCACCTTGGAATTTCAATCTTAGTAGAATGTGGGGTCTTTCTATCCTGCAGGTCAAATATTAAAGTGATGAACATTGAGGGTTCCAGAATCATCTCAGACTATTTGGGTAAGTAAAGTTGCTCTGTAGGACGAGGAATCCAAAGTGCAGGGCCAGGGTGCCAGTCATTGAAAAGGACACAAAGCAGTGGCACTGGCTACCGGCTTTTCTCAGGCCGAAGACCAAGTCCTCAAAACCATATAAATTAGGCTCCAGATCAATGTCAATCATCTGGGGGAAGAGATCCAGGGACTGTTTAACAGAGAGAAATCAAAATCTCTGCAGCAGCCAAAACCAAAGACAAGTTTATGTTCTAATCTAAGAAAAGCAGCTAGATAAATAGTTTGTTGTGCTAAATTTGGTATCATGACATTTTCTAACTCTACCAACATGAAAAGAAAAGTATTTGTGAGTCAAAAGGCCTGGGCTCTGGTTCTGGTTCTGAAATGGAACTGCTGGGAGTAGGCAGTTTAGACATTATCCCTGCATTTTGACTTCTATAAGGGACCTAAAAGGTCTTTAATGTCTCTCTCCATTCTAGCAGACTGCAGTTGTGACCCAGTGGTACTTTATAGACTACCTACAAGGATACAAAATGGCAACAGTGAAAATGCATACAATAATGACTCAATATTAAATTTTCTGGAAATTAAGCCACTCAGTAACCTGGGTGGCCAAGACGACTTTTGTGATTTACTGAGGAAAGGAAGCATCAGCCACAGCAGCAATGATGCTGTAACAGCCTCTGAAGCTGGTCCAGAGGCTGCACTGATATCCAGTGTTCTGGTCCCAAAGGACAGAGATAAGCATCCCAGGGCCAAGGGTACCCAGTCCACCAGCCTGGAGGAACAAGCTGCGCGGCCACAGTGGCTCATTTTCATCCTCCAGATTCCTTCCCCATCTCCAGCTCTTCTTCTTTTTTGCTTTTGTTGGAGAGTTAGGAAATCACTGGCTAGAAACCCCAGAGCACTTGGGAAGATTTCCTGAGTTATTTCTATCTCTCATAATTAAGTATCATTTGGATTTAAAACTGAATTGATGAAGTGTCTTGCTGTGCTCTTAAAAATAAAGACTTTCATTTGACTTTATTTTAAAATCTATATATTTAGCACATCCATCCACCCATCTTCTTTTCTTTTTGCAGTCTTTAATGTTGATACTCAGGCTACATGGCATGTGGAACAATCTTAGTGTCTCACATGAAATACTCACCCCTTGGTCAGGAAGTGCCTGAGTAATAAGGAGAACTTGTGCGGAAACAAAATTTGAGACCACTACAGTAATGAGAAGCTAAAAATGCAGGCAAAGTCCTTTTGTTCTCAATGTTCTTCCATTGTGAGCAGAACATGTTATATGAGCCATAAAATGTGCAAGTGTAAAGCACAAAAATGTACATTAATATTGCACTTTAAAATACACAGCAGGTAAAATACACAGTAGTTCTAGTACATTGTGCAGTAATTAGCACAGTGATTAGGAGAATGTAACGAGGACGCAGCGCATTGGCTGTAAGAAGCACTCACAGGGCACCAAACTGTTAGGACAGAACGATGTGCAAGCGGCTGGTGTTGTTCCGAGATATGGGGACCAGGATCCAGGGCCTATTGGCAGCTCAGATAAGACACATCCACCGCCCGGGGGATGTGGAAACTCCCAGGGAAGGGAGTCGCCCTTAGATACCAAGGTTGGGAGGATGGTTCTGGGCATGGAGGCTGTTTTACCTTTAAACAATGCCTACCCCCTCAGTCCCTACTAAACTAAGTACTGATACCAAATCCAGGCAATCCAGGATGAGTTTTTCAGAAAAGCTTATGGCAAAGGAGGCAGCAGAACTGGGGTGCGTTCCTTTTAACCTTTCCCTCGAGCAGAGGGAGCAAGAGGAAGAAGGGTAATAACAGCAACGAAAATACTTTTACCACTGACCACACAACTACTGAGCATCAGATACTGTGCTAGGTATTATCCATATGCTATTTCTAACCTTAGCTGAGACAAAGACATGGTTACTCCATTTCACAGGTGCTAAAATTGAAGTGCATGAAAAGTCAATCAACTGACCAAGCCTCGCAGCTAGAAAGTGGCAGAGCCAGATTTCAAACCAGAAGTGTCCACTTCCCTGGATCTCTCCTACACCTGACCTCTTCAGTCTGGGTCTAATACTGCAAATGAAGGAAAATATCCTGGTTCAAAAGTCTCTCCTCCGTCGGCCCTGAGATTTCAGTTAGAGAGTAATATGTGTAACAAGTTAAATGCTCTGGCTACAGCCAAAAGATTTGATCATCTGGTACAGAGCAGCGTGGTTGGCCATTTGACCTCCCTGCTTGCTCATTTCTCTTGTCTGCAGGGGCAAACCCCCATGCTCAACCTGAAAGGCCTGGTTCTCCCAGTGGTCCAGGGATTCTTTGGGCGGAGATTTGAGGTGTGCACCGGCATGTTTCACATCAAAAGGTGCAATGGCCTCCTGCAGCTTTGGAGGAACCATTCAGGAACCACGTCCCACTGCTAACCAGCCATGCAGTAATTATAGAAACATCTACCATATAGAAATTCTCCAGTCGCTTTTATTTATGACAGGTGTCACTGTCTGTATAATGGTTGCTAAAAAAAGATGTTTCAAGTCTGAGTTCAGAGTTCCTGGACAAATGATCCCATCTATAAGGAACGGCACGTGTGAGAGAGGGGAAAAAAGCATATATCTCAGTAGTTAATAAAAAATAATTGTTATTGGCTGGGCACAGTGGCTTATAGCCATAATCCCAGAACTTTAGGAGGCTGAGGCAGGAAGATCACTTGAGGCCGGCAGTTCGAGACCAGCCTGGGCAACAAGATGAGCGTCCCATCTCCACAAAAAATAAAAAATAAAAAAATATCTAGGCATAGTGGCAGGCACCTGTAGTCCCAGCTACTTAGGAGGCCAAAGTGGGCAGATGGTTTGAGCCCAGGAGTTTGAGGTTATAGTCAGACATGATCATGCCACTGCCTTCCAGCCTGGATGACAGAGTAAGACTCTATCTCTAAAAAATAAATAAATAAATAAAATAATTATTAGCAAACATATCCATAACACAGACTTCAGAGTTTTACTTCTTGCTCCCACCTCATGTCCACGACTTCATTTCTCCTGTGTTAAACTCATAGAAACAACAGAGTATGCAAAAAACATAAACTACCCAATTACAGCTGGCAAAGTACTCTGACATACAAGAAGAAAAACTGAAGCTATAGCAAATTCTCCAAACAATGTAGAATTGCCACAATCTCTTATAATTACAGAAAAAAAGCATTCTGTTTTTCCAATTTAAAAATAAAGCATTTTTTTTCTATTTACATAAAGTTACTGAAACAAGAGGTGGTAACCATGAAGCTTCAGGAGTTTTTAAATTCAGCCTTTTGGTAGAGAAATAAAGAACATCAACTCTTTTTCCAAAAGGAGTATTTAATCTGTCTACAACTATAAAACCATTGAAAGTCTTTTCCCAGAACCATTTTATTCAGAGGTCAGAGATTAGAGAAGAATTGAGCATAATCCAAGAAAATACATGACACATAACCAGAAGAAACAGAGACTCTACCTTTCATGAAATCCTTAGATACCTCTAGTAAAATGAAGAAAAATGCTGGTGGGATGCACACACAGGAATATTCTATTCTCCAGCTGCCTAAAACAATTAACTCTTTAAAAAATGCATTCTGCTGCGAAATTAAGTTCTTTCAAAAACACAGTTAATATAGTCGATATAGTTTGGATCTGTGTCCCCATCCAAATTTCATGTCAAATTGTAATCCCCAATGTTGGAGGTAGGGCCTGGTGGGAGGTGACTGGATCATGGGGTGGTTTCTCCTGAATGGCTCAGCACCATCCCTCTTGGTACTTGATATGGTCTGGCTGTGTCCCCACCCAAATCTCATCTTGAATTGTAGCTCTCCCAATTCCCACATGTCGTGGGAAGGACCTGGTGGGAGGTAACTGTATCATGGGGGTGGGTCATTTCTGTGCTGTTCTCGTGAGAGTGAATATGCCTCATGCGATCTGACGGTTTTATAAAGGGAGTTTCCCTGCAGAAGCCTTCTCTCTTGCCCACCACCATGTAAGAAGTCTCTTTTGCTCTTCCTTCGTCTTCTGTCATGATTGTGAGGCCTTCTCAGCCATGTAGAACTGTGAGTCCATTAAGCCTCTTCCCTTTATAAATTACCCAGTCTCGGGTATGTCTTAATTAGGAGCATGAGAAAACACTCATATAGTACTGTCCTCACGACAGTCAGTTCATTCTCATGAGATCTGATTGTTTAAAAGTATACAGCACCTACCCTGTCTCTGTCTTGTTCCTGCTCCTACCATGTAAGAAGTATCTGCTCCCTCTTAGCCTTTCGCCATGATTGTGTTTCCTGTGACCTCCCAGCAGCAGATGCCACCATGTCTCCTGTACAAACTGTGGAACCATGAGTCAATTAAACCTCTTTTCTTTGTAAATTACCCAGTCTCAGATATTTCTTTATACCAACGTGAGAATGGCCTAATAGTCAAATACAATACAAGGCAAGCTACTTGTGAAAGAACCTTGTGAAAATTAGAGAGCTGCTGCCCATCAGTTTAGGCCCTTTTAATTTAATTAATTAAATCTAATTTAATTAATTAAATAATTAAATCTGCTAAATTGTGGAATGCCTGCTCTGTGCCAGGAACGCAGACTATTTATCAGACTCTCCTGGCCAGGAGCAGTAGCTCACACCTGTATTTTGGGAGCCTGAGACAGGAGGACTGCTTGAGCCCAGGAGTCAGAGACCAGCTCAGACCATGCAGTAAGACCCTGTCTCTACCAAAAATTTTTAAAAATTAGCCAAGCATGGTGGCACAGGCCTGTAGTGCCAGCTACTCAGAGAGCTAAGGTGGGCAGATCATTTGAGCCAGGGAGGTCAAGGGTGCAGTGCCACTGTATTGCAGCCTGGGCAGCAGAGTGAGACCTTGTCTCAAAAATAAAACAAAAACTTCCTAACTGGTAATACTGCCCACAGATGATCTGATTCCACCTCTATCTCCTAGGACTCTTCTAGGAGCAAGAGACAGAAATCTCAACCTCATATGGCTTGAGCCAAAAGGGTTTTTATTGGATCATATGTCTATAAAAGTCAGTGATAGGGCTGGCTTCAGAAGGGCAGGGGGGCTGAAAACACTTAGCTCCTCACCCTCAAATTCTTGGCTGGGCCCTCAATGCTGGCTTTCAGCAGGCTCTGCTCATGATGGCTCCAGCTACCCCTGTCCCATCTCCTGCCACATTCATGGGCATGAAGAAAAGCACCAGTTGCCCTCCTTGGAGTCTAAGCCAAGTCTCATTGCGTCTCACTTGGTCATACATTTATCCTGAAACCATTCAGTGTGGTCATGAAACGACATGATTTGGGTAGCTGGATTGGCAGTACGCCACGCACCAAAAAAACATACAAACTGAGCATAGAGCAGGCATGGCTCCTCAGAGAGAGCCCAGGAGAGTGGATGATGGGTGGCCAAAGCCCCGCACATCCTGCCACACAGTCTAGTCCCCAGGTTGGCACTCAAACAGTCACTCTCTGTTCAGAGCTACAGGGTCTCCCCCTGCTGCTGACGGGGCCTTCCACAACCTGGCCCCACCTTACCTGCTAAACAGGTTCCTCCTTTCATTCCCAAAGCAGTCACCAGTCTCATATGATAGACATCACTGATCATTCTTCCAAGGTATTCTGATGTACCAGCATCTGTGCATGTGAAGATATCCCAGGTATTCTGATATCCCAGATATCCCAGGTATTCTGATGTACCAGCATCTGTTTCTTCCTCTACCAATATCTATTTAGCCTGGAGAGCCCATATCATCAAACTCTGGACAGAGCCAGTTTCAGCCAGGTTAAGTGAAGTATGAAGGTATAGATTTGAAGACTAAGACCCAGTTTCAAATAGACTCACATTCCAAGAAGTTTAGACAGACCCAGGTGGAGCTACTGGTAGAAAAGTTCATCCCAGTAATCTTGATACAACTTTGAAAAGGGGGAAAGGATAAATGAATAAATCTAGACTGTTTTGTTATGCTGGTTGCACAAAAAGACATTAAAGATGAATAAAGATCTTGTAATTCTATGCATGTCAGAAGGATTGTTAGTATATCAGTGTCCAAAGTGAAGACTATGTATTTCTATGTATTTCCCAATTTGACGGAAAATTTAAGTCCTTCCTCCACATGGGAAATGGGGTACTTGATACACACATTTCTATCGATTTTTGAGCCACTTAAAATCTCTAATTCTATATGTAAAATTATACTCATCAGAGAAAAATGTGGGCTTTGAGAAATCTGCATTTAAAAGGAGAAAAATAAATCATCCGAACTTCCTATACAGATAAGGATTATTGTATCTAGTTTAGGTAAAAGTAAAGAAAATATCTTGATGATTTTGGATAACCCTGAGTGGTTATAAATGGGCAGGTTGTTGAGTTCCATCTACCTATACAATTGTTAAAACAGTAGATTTGACTGACGTTTAAGGAAATTTTAAACATTCTACTAGGGGAATAATTAAGCTAAAACAGTAACACAGCCATAGCTACATAAGAAGTAAGAGTGAAAGAAATTCTTAGAAAAGGCAGAACAAAGCAAAAAGCGCCGATTTTTGCTCAGGGGAAATTACAAATGTTATGCCAGCAGCCAACGCTCATAAATAAAAATTCAGGCACTTGAGAATTTTGCAAAGGGCCCATATAATTTATTTTGATAGGATGACCCTGGATATGTAGGCTTAAAAGAACATGCACTGTTGAACAAGAGCAAAGTCCCAGGATTTATTTCAACACCACCTTAAAATAACCCCAACCAAAAATACCATTTTCAACAAGCATAAAGAAGAGAAAAAGAAGAAAAAAGAGGTTAAAAGAAAAATAAATTCAGAACAGATGCTGGTTCTTTGTAACTCGGTGAATACATGATGCTTTGTATCTCAAAGAGTAAATGTATGGAATGACCTACCAAAGATAGTTGGGTTCAAAACAATAAAGTCATTTTAAAAACATATACTAGTACTGGGAGAATAAGACCTTGCTTTGAAGCAATACAGGAAGTCAAAGGCTTATTTGATTATGATTTTCCTTTAACAATATTTCTAAAATTCTAAAATGATTCTGAATTTGACTTATTTTTGACAAAGGCACTAACAGAAAGGACGAAACCATCTACTTATATAGCTCTTTGGGAACTATGGGGAAACATTTTTTCAAGGGCAAGTTGTGCCAAATAGAACTAACTAACTACTGGTCCAAAGGGAGGAGACAGCCCAGGCACAGAGAGACCCAAGTCTCATGCTCTCCCTCCCACCAACCCCTGGCAAGTGCCAGTGCCAGAAGACGAAGGGGTACACTCTGTCCACCCAGGCCAAGGACAGGTTCCAGCTCATTTACACATTCCCATGCCTCCCTCCTCGGCTTCGAAGCCCCCAAGGACAGACTGCATAATTGGCACCATATTTTTCTCTTTCTCCTCTTACAGTCCGGCCCTAAAGTGTCTCTCATTCCCACTCTGGGAAATGAGTATAAAGCAGAATGCCTCGCAGACCCAGTGATGTGGAGGCCTCTTCTGAGGCCCAATAAGCAAAGCTGCACGACTGCCTGTCACAGTGCACTCTGAGGTCAGCAAGAACAGTAAGAAAAGGACACTGTCACCCACCTAGCGCAACATACTCCCCTCCAGCCTGACACCCAAGATCCACCTCCTTAGCAACACCTTTCCTCAACTACCCCAGTCCACTGGGATCATTCACTGCCCTCTGAATCGCTGTGACGTCTCTGATCACTACTTGGTTTCTACTTATCCTACACTACTTCATTACATACTATCTTTATTGTACACTCTAATCATTACCAAAATCATATTCTCATGGGAACCCAAGTTATTTTATTCCTAATATTCCCTGCAGCACAATGAACAATGCTAGGCAAACACTCACACTAGAACTGTGGGAAGAAAGGAAAGGGACACACGGTTCTTGGCTTACTGGTTTCCTGAAACAACAATGATCACATTTCAGAACATCACAGTAACCCTTGATGGCAGGATCCTTAAAGATTGGCACTAAGGTTTTTGTCCATCTTTGTAGCGTGACACCAAGCACAAATGCTAAGTATTTGTCCAATGAATGAAAATTAACAGTACTATGGTAAAAATAAATTATGTGATGGCTTGTAGGTAGAATCAAGTATGATTAACCCAGAATGCTTTATTATTGAATTTGACTTTTCAGACAGGAAGTTAAGAAAGATACAGCTGTGAAAGATGTTGCACATACAGGAAACAGAGCAGAGACAAGAAAAAAAATAAAACAAAACTTCATCTGCAAATGTGAAAAGTAGGGCCATATAACTAAAATGGAGAATACTGGAGGAGAAGAAAAAACATGGCTGTTGAAAGATATTGAAAGATACTGAAGCGTCGACACCAAGTCACATTAAACCGTTTCCTTTATTCATTCATACAACAAATATTTATTGTGCACCTTTACTCTGTACCAGACACAGAGCATTCTGAGTGCTAGGGCCACATGAATTGGGAAGATAAAGTCACTGCTCACATGGAGTTTGTATTCTACTTGAAGGTGGGAAAGCAGGGAAACAGGGAATAAATATGTAAAAAAAGAAAAAAAGAAAAGAAAAGAAACCCCTCATGTATTAGTCTGTTCTTACATTGCTATAAAGAAATACCTGAGGCTGGGTAATTTATAAAGAGAAGAGGTTGAATCAGCTCATGGTTCTGCAGGCTGTACAGGAAGCAGAGTGGCTTTTGCTTCTGGGGAGGCCTCAGAAAGCTTCCAATCATGGTGGAAGGCAAAGGGGGAGTAAAGCCTCTCATATGGTGGGAGCAGGAACAAGAAAGAGGGAGGGAGGAGGTGCCACGCTCTTTTAAACAACCAGATCTCAAAAGAACTCACTATCACAAGAGCAGCACCAAGGCAATGGTGCTAAACCATTCATATGAAATCCACCCCCATAATGCAACCATCTCCCACCAGGCCTCACCTCTAACATTGGGGATTACAATTTGGCATAAATTTATAAAGGAAAGAGGTTTAATTGACTCACAGTTCTGCATGGCTGGGGAGGCCTCAGGAAACTTATAATCATGGCAGGTGAGGAAGCAAACACATCCTTCTTCACAAGGCAGCAACAGAGAGAAGTACAGAAGGAAAGGGAAGAGCCCCTTATAAAATCATCAGCTCTTACGAGAACTCACTATCACTTACGAGAAAAGTAAGGGGAAACCACCCCTATGATCCAATCACCTCCCATGAAGTCCCTCCCCCAACATGTGAGAATTACAATTCAGATTACAATCCACGATGGGATTTGGGTGGGGACATGGAGCCAGACCATATCAGGTGCCCAGGGAAGTCTTCTCTTACGAGAACTCACTATCACTTAGGAGAAAAAGGGAAACCATCCCTATGACCCAATCACCTCCCATGAGGTCCCTCTCCCAACATGTGAGGATTACAATTCAGATTACATCCAAGATGGGATTTGGGTGGGGAAATGGAGCAATATCAGGTGCTCCATACCACATGCCCAGGGAAGTCTTCTCTAATAACATAATTAGATACTTCAGTAGGGACCAGAGTGAGCGAGAGAGCCGGCCATGGGGATATCTGGGGAGAGCATCCCAGGCAGAGGGAACAACAAATGACAAGACCCTGGGCAGGAACAGGTGGATATGGTCAAGGGTCTACAAGGAGGTGTGGACTTCTGGATCAGCATCTGTGAGGGGAAAGGAGTAGGAAATGAGGTGCCCACTAGATGGATAAACTTTGTAGGGCCTTCTGGGACAATGTTACGACTTTGACTTTCACTCCAAGTAGGGTGGGAGCAACTGGAAGGTTTATAGGGGGAGGGTGGCAGGATCTGGGGAAAATCTTCTAAAAATGGGAGACTTTCCAAAATCTTGGCTTACAGTTATGACATGTATATTGTTTTAAAGAACTGCAATATTATTTTTGTTTAATTCTTTACTACACTGTAAGTTCCATGAAACTAGGGCCCCTGTCTGTCTTATTCACCATTGGATCTCCAGGGCCTAAAACAGTATCTGGCATAGAGAAAGCACTCAAGGAATACTTGCTGAATGTACAAGTGAATGAATATACACATCAATAGTGTCTTTAAATTTACCTGTTTAGCTTAAAAGGCAGAATCCCTTCCTTAAACTACCACTACTCAAACTGGGTGAATGGTTCACTGCAACTTGCACAGTTCAACTGTACCTTGAATGTTCTAAATAATGTGTGCTTTGCTACATGAGGAATAAAATTTACTTTCACAGCTTGGCAATAAATTTATTTCTCTGGGAATCTATGATAAGCAGTGTTTTAATAAATGAAAAAGTGGAGAAAAGTAAACATACAATTTTTATAAAGTTGTCATAGCCTGCCACAAAACATTAAGTGGGGGTTATTTTTAAACCATTTTAAATGGTTGTGGGAGGAAGGGTTGGGTTTATGTCCTGGGAAGTACTTTTACTCCCAGAGGCTTCAACTAGCTGTCCACCAGGGGAAAGGGCATTACGAAAAATAGTTTAGACTTTTCCTGGCCTAAGAAATATGGTACAAAATGAGCTTCTTGGACTCCCTCTGAGTGCAGTATGAGAATATAAAACTGAACCATCACACGGACAAAGTCACGGAATCTTGGGTGTCTGGTCAAGAGGTTTAATTTCAAGCATACTTCACAGTTTGTCCTGTTCAGAATGGAAAAAAAGAGCAATAAAAATAAGCTTTAAATAAGGATGAGAAAATATATGTACATCTGTGAAAACAAGCACTCCAAATGCTGTTTTGCCTCCAGACGTAAGACAGAAGTGATAACCAAACCTAATCAGTTAATAACGTGAGTTCAACAGGGAAATGTCGAAATTTACTAATAAATAAATAATGGCTCAAGTAGACTTACCTAGGAGGTTACGGTTGCATGTCTTTATCATTCCTTACAAGCCTATAAATGTTTCAAGGTGAATAGTGCCTTAATTGCATCCCTTTTTAAAGCTTTCATGGCAGCACAAATGTTACCCTCTTACTTTCCTCCACTAAAAAGTCAAAGTGTGTTTCCCAGTTTCTTCTCCATACTTCCATTCCAAAAAAACCCTCCTTCGGGAATCTAGGGCGATGTCACTGAGGCTTTGTCTCATAGGCCACTGCAGAGGCTTCCTGAGTGAAACCTGACACCTTTCCTAAAATCCATGTGGTTGATGAGATCAACGTTTTTATTAAAGAACAATGTGCTCCAAAGTCTGGGTGTGAACTAGAGTTGGGTTACAGGGAGGCATTCTTTGCAGAGTACCTCCAGAGGAAAAAATATTCAAACTCATTGTGCAGCGGGCGGTGAATGAGTAGGTCAAATGAAATGTTTGGATTTAGAAAATTCTTTTTATTCTCAAATTTCATGGAAGTTCTTTCAGCATACAAACTTGTGGCCACATCCTTTTGCAATGATGATGATTATAAAAAATAACTTAAAAACAGCTAAAATGTACTATGTGCCATTTTATTTAGTGCTTTAAATGTATTCTGTTTAGTCTCTAACAAACTATACATGAGAAAACCAAAGCTTTCAAGATCATATACCTAGCTATAATAATCAAGATTATGTGGTATTGCCTAAGGATAGACATAGATATTAAAGGAATAGAACTGAGAGTCCAGAAATAAATCCATGCATCTACAGAGAATCAATTTTCAACAAAGGTACGAAGACAATTAAATGGAACAGGAAAATTATTTTCAAAAAATGCTGCTGCGACAACTGGAATTCCACATGCAAAAGAATGCATCTGGACCTCTATCTCACACCATATACAAAAATTAACTCAACACAGATCAAAGACCTAAACAGTGTAAATCTTTGTGACCTTGGATTAGGTAATTTCTTAGACATGACACCTAAAGTATGAGCAACCAAAGAAAAATAGATAAATTGTAGTTCATTAGGATTAAAAACCTGTATTTCAAAGATAACAATGAGAAAGACACCCTACAGAATGAAAGAAAACATTTGCAAGCCATATATCTAATTATTTAGTACCCAAAATGTATAAAGAGCATTTACAACTCAACATTAAAAAGATAGATAACCCAATTTAAAAAACGAACAGGAGCTAGAAGCTGTCATCCTCAGCAAACTAATGCAGGAACAGAAAACCAAACATTCCATGTCCTCACTTATAAGTGGAAGCTGAACAATTAGAACACGTGGACACATCATTGGAAACACCACACACTGGGGCCTGTCAGGGGGTGGTAAGGGGAGGGAGACTATCAGGAATAAAAGCTAATGGATGCTGGACTTCATACCTAGATGATGAGATGATCTTTACAACAAACCACTCTGACACATGTTTATTAATGTAACAAACCTGCACATTTTGCACATGTAACCCGGAACTTGACACGAAAGTTGAAGATAATGAAATAAAAATGAACAAAGGATCTTAATAGACATTTCTCCAAAGAAGACATACGAATAGCTAATAAGCACGTAAAAAGATGCTCAACATAATTAGCCACCAGGGACATACAACTCAAACTACCATGAGATACCGCTTCACACCCATTAGGATAGCTATAATCAAAAGAGATAATAACAAGTGTTGGTGAGGATATGGAGACACTGGAACCCTCACACAACACTGTTGGGAATATAAAATGGTACAGTCTCTTTGGAAAAACTGTTAGCCTCTCAAAAAGTTAAGCATATATTCATATATGATATAACAATTTCCTGAGTATATACCCAAGAGAACTGAACACATATTTTCACACACAAAAAAACTTATACATAAATGTTCATAGCAGCACTATTCCTAATAAAAAGTAGAAACAACTCGAATATCCATCAACTGATGAATGCATAAACAAATGGGGGGTATATCCATGCAATGGAATATTATTCAGCAATAAAAAGTAATGAACTACTGATATATGCTACAACATGGATGAACCCTGAAAACCTTAAGTTATGCTTAACTGAAAGAAACCAGTCACAATGGACCATAAATTGTAAGATTCCATTTATATATGGGCAAATCTCTAGAGATTGTCCACGGTGTAGGGAGAGAGAAAGGAGGGATGACTGCTAGTAAATACCAGATTTCTTTTTTGGGGTGATGAAAATGTTCAGAAATTACATAGATAGTAGTGACGGTTACATAATGTTGTGAATATATCAAAAACTACTTAACTATATACTTTTAAATGATGAATTTTATAATATGTAAATATGTTAGTGTTTTAATTATGTCAAAATCAAAAATACACATATGTGGCAGAGTAAGAATTTTAACTGAGTATCTGACTTCAGACCCACAATGCCACCCACTATCAGGCCAATAGTTGATATACATTTGCCAAATTAAGTATTAGTTCATTCGACAAATTTATTCAGTTAATAAGTATTTACTGAGCACTGGTTATGTGCCAGGAAATGTATTTTTTTAATGTCACAAAATACACATAAAAGATATCCTTTAAACCATTTTGAGTGTATAATTCTGTGGGGAAAAGAAAGAAAGATCAGACTATTACTGTGTCTATATAGAAAGAAGTAGACATAAGAGACTCCATTTTGTTCTGTATTTGAGATGCTGTTAATCTGTGACCCTACCTCCAACCTTGTCCTTGCAAGAGACATGTGCTATGGTGACTCAAAGTTTAAAGGATTTTGGGCTGTGCAGGGTGTGCTTTGTTAAACAAGTGCCTGAAGGCAGCTTGCTGTTAAAAGGGGGGACTTGCTAGCGCAATGTTGCTCTTTATGCACTAAAAAGGTTTATGGGGATGTTTACATATGCATATCAAGGCACAGCACTTTTCCTTAAACTTATTCATGTCACAGAGAACTTTATTCATATGTCTTACTGCTGACTTTCTCCCTATAATGATCCTATTATCCTGCCACTTCCTTTTCTTTAAGATGGTAAAGATAATTATCAATAAATACTAAGGGAACTCAGAGACCGGCACTGGTGTGGGTCCTCTGTATGCTGAGCGCTGGTCCCCTGGGCCCACTTTTTCTTTCTCTATACTTTGTCTCTGTGTCTCATTTCTTTTCTCAAGTCTCTCGTTCCACCTAACGAGAAACGCCCACAGGTGTGGAGGGGCAGGCCACCCCTTCATAATTCGGTGGCATGAAGTACATTCACTGTTGTGTAACCATCACCACTATCAATTTCCAAAACTTTCTCAATCCCTGAAACAAAAACTCTGTAACTATTAAGCAAAAACCCTTATTTTCCCCTACTCTCAGTTCCTCATAACTTTTATTTTACTTTTTATTTCTAAGAATTCTATATACCTCATATAAGTAGAATCATATATTATCTGTCCTTTTTTTGTCTGGCTTATTTCACTTAGCATAATGTCTTCAAGGTTCACCCATATTGTAGCATGTATCACAATTTCATTCCTTTTCATGGCTGAATAATATTCCATTGCATGTACATATCACATTCTGTTTATTCATCTGTTGATGTACTTATTGGCCATTTGCATATTTTCTTTGGAGAAATGTCTATTCAAGTCCTTTGCACATTGTTCAAACTGGGTTGGTTGTGGTGCTGTATATAAGTATACAAATATATATTTGTTTGCTTTTTTAAACAGATGCAAACACCTAAACATAGAAACCAGAAAAAGCAAAGCAGAATCTTTCACATTACAAAGGAGCCATCCAGTATACTCTTAAATACAACACTCTTCTCATACTGGGAAATGTATTTAGACTCTATGACTTCAATCTTAATGGATGATAGGGGAAGATGACAAAGACCAAAGATTAAACTACTGGAAATAAGTATATTTATGTACATGATATAGAATAAAATATTCAATGTTAAATAACATAATAATATCCATCAGGAGATATGGCTGATCATACCATAAAAAAAAATTCCAGAGAAACTATGGGGATGGAAGGAGAGATGGTCAAATAGAAGCCTCCACAGATCATCCTGCTCGCAGGAACACCAAGTTTTAACAACTACACACACACAAAAAAAAGCACTGTCATATGAACCAAAAATCAGGTGAGCTATTAAAGTACCTGGTTTTAACTTCGTATTGCTGAAAGAGGCACTGACGAGGGTAAGAAAGAATTACCAAGGCAACCTGTCCCCCATCCCCTGGCAGTGACCAAGTCCACAGATTGTTTCTCCTATGTGGAAAAAGAATCTGTGCACTTGCTGGGAGGAGAGCACAGTTACTTGGGGATTTGGCATTCAATTCAGTGCCACCCTATCGTAGCAGAGCAAAGCTGTGTTGGGCTCAGTGAGCATGTGGACCAGCCTTAGTTACAGGGAAATCGCCTGTCCCAGTGGTTAGAACTTGAATTCTGGCAAGCCTCACTACTGCAGGCTAAAGTGCTCCCAGGTCCTCAGTAAATTTGAAAGGCAATCCAGGACACAAGGACTGCAACTCCTAGGCAAGTCCTAGTGCTGGGCTGGTTTTAGAGTCAGTGGATTGGGGTAGCGTGTAGCCTAGGGAGACACAAGCTGGGGTGGCTAAGGGAATGCTTGCGCCACCCCTCTCACAACCCCAGGCAGTGCCTCGTGGAAGTGACTCCTGGAAGTGACTCCTTCCTTCTGCTTGAGGAGAAGAGAGCAAAGAGTAAAAAGGATGGTTTTGCATCTTGGATAACAACTCAGCTACAAAAGGATCAGGCACGAGGCAGAGTTAGTTGTGAGGCCCCCATTCCAGGCCTTAGCCCCCAGATTTCTAGACACACCTTGGGACAGAATGAAACCTGCTCAATGGAAGAGAAGAACTCAGTCCTAGCAGGATTCATCATCTGCTGACAAAAGAGCTCTTGGGCCCTGAATAATGAGCAGTGATACCCAGGTAGTTCGCAGTGGGCCTTGGGTGAGACTGAGGTGTGCTGGCTTCAGGTGAGCCCAGCATATATTTGCAGCTGTGGGGGCTATGGTGAGAGACTCCTTGTGCTTGAAAAAAACAGAGGGAAAAGTAAAGGAGACTTTGTCTTACACCTTAGGTACCAGCTCAGCCATAGCGGGATACAGCACCATGTGGTCCCTTGGGTTTTCTGATTCCAGGCCAAGGCTCTTGACATCCTTTCTGAACCTGCCCTGGGCTGAGGGGGCACACTGCCCTGAAAGGTGGGTTTCAAGCCTGGCAGCATTCACCACAAGCTGACTGAAGAGCCCTTGGGCTTTAAGTGAACATTGGTGGTGGCCAGCAGAAACTCCACGGACCAATGGTGGTGGTGGCTACTGCAAGAGGCTCCTCTGCCTGCAGAAAGGAGAGGGAAGAGCAGGAAAGACTTCATCTTGGGTTTTGAAGGCCAACTTTCCTGCAGTACAATATAACATGAGGGAGGTTTTTAAGGTTTCTGACTCCAATCCTTGGCTCCCAGACAACATCTCTGGACCTGCCCAGGGCTTGAGGGAACTCATCACCCTGAAGGGAAGGACACACGCCTAACTGGCTTCCCCACCTACTAATGGTGGAGCCCTCGGGCCTTAACTGAACGTTGGAAGTAGCCAGGTAGTGGTTACAGTGGGTCCTGGGCAAGACTCAGTGCTGTGCTGGCTTCAAGTCTAACCCAGCGCAGTCCCAGTGGTGGTGGCCACAGGGGTACTTGTGTCACCCCATTCCCAGCTCCAGATAGTTCAGCACAGAGAGACTCCATCTGTTTGGGAAAAAATAAAGGAAGAGAAAAAGACTCTCTCTCTCTCTGATAATCCAGATAATTCTTCAGGATCTTATCTAAAACCACCAAAGCAGTACCTCTGTGAGTCTGCAAAAACCACAGCATTATTGGGCTTTGGTACCAAGTCCCTTTGAATACCTGGAAAGTTCCAATAAATATGACAACAAACAAGCCCAGACTGTAAAGACTACAATAGATACCTAACTCTTCACTGCCCAGATACCAGCAAACATCCACAAGCATCAAGACCATCCAGGAAAACATGACCTCACCAAATGAACTAAGGCACCAGGAAACAATCCTGGAGAAACAGACGTATGTGACCTTTCAGACAGAGAATTCAAAATTGCAGTGTTGAGGAAACTCAAAGAAATTCAAATTAACAGGGAAGGGATTCAAAATTCTACCAGATGAATTTAACAAATAGATTGAAATAATTAAAAAGCATCAAGCAGAAATTCTGGAGTTGAAAAATGCAATTGCTATATTGAAGAATGCATCAGAACTCTTAATATCAGAATGGATCAAGTAGAAGAAAAAAATTAACGGCCGGGCGCAGTGGCTCAAGCCTGTAATCCCAGCACTTTGGGAGGCCGAGATGGGCGGATCACGAGGTCAGGAGATCGAGACCATCCTGGCTAACACGGTGAAACCCCGTCTCTACTAAAAAAAATACAAAAAACTAGCCGGGCGAGGTGGCGGGCGCCTGTAGTCCCACCTACTCGGGAGGCTGAGGCAGGAGAATGGCGTAAACCCGGGAGGCGGAGCTTGCAGTGAGCTGAGATCCGGCCACTGCACTCCAGCCTAGGCGACAGAGCGAGACTCCATCTCAAAAAAAAAAAAATTAGTGGGCTTGAAGACAAGCTATTTGAAAATACACAGTCAGAGGGGATAAAAGAAAAAAGGGTAAAAAACAATGAAGCATGCCTACAAGATCTAGAAAGCCTCAAAAGAGTAAATCTAAGAGTTATTGGTCTCAGAGGAGGCAGAGAAAGAAATGGGAATATAAAGTGTATTCAAAGGGATAACAACAAAGAACGTCCCAACCTAAAGAACTATGGTATGTGAACTACTCTTAAGTAGAAAGATTAAATGATGAACCAATCAAAAATGGTAACTACAACTTTTCAAGACATAGTACAATAAGACATCAAGAGATTCAACAAAAAGTTAAAAAGAGGGGAGTATGAAGTGAAAGTGTAGAGTTTTTATTAGTTTTCTTTTTGCACATCTGTTTGCTCAAGCAGTCAGTGCTAGTGTGTCATCAATTTAAAATAATGGATGATAGTATTTGCAAGCCTCATGATAACTTCCAAGGATTGAGGATGGAAGGAACATACCTCAACATAATAAAACACATATACAACAGACTCAAAGCTACTATCATATTGAATGGGGAAAAACTGAAAGCCTTTTGTCTAAGATCTGGAACACAGCAAGCATGCCCATTGTCACTACTATTATTCAACATAGTACTATAAGTCCTAGCTAGAGCAATCAGACAACAGAAAAAAAAATAAAGAGCATTCAAACTGGAAAAGAAAAAGTCAAATTATCCTTGTTTGCAGATGATATTATCTTATATTTGGAAAAACATAAAGACTCCACCAAAAAACTATTGGAACTGACAAAGAATTCTGTCAAGTTGCAAGATACGAAATCAAAATACAAAAAACAGTAGCGTTCACGTATGCCAACAGTGAACAATGTGAAAAAGAAATCAAGAAAGCAATCCTATTTATAATAGCTACAAATAATATAAAATTTGTAGGAAACAATTTAACCTAAGAAGTAAAAGATCTCTAAAAGGCAAACTATAAAACACTGATGAAAGAAATTGAAGAGGACACACAAAAAATGGAAAGATATTCCCTGTTCATGGATTGGAAGAATATTGTTAAAATGTCCACACAATCCAAAGCAATCTACAGATTCAATACAATCCCTATCAAAATGCCAATGCCATTATTGACAGAAATAGAAAAAAATCCTACAAGTTATATAGAATAACAAAAGACCCAGAATAACCAAATGTATTCTGTGAGAAAAGAACAAAACTGGAGGAATTACATTACCTGACTTCAAATTATACTACAGAGCTACAGTAACCAAAACAGTATGGTATTGGCATAAAAACAGACATGTAGATCACTGGAACGGAATAAGAAACCAGAAACAAATCCACACATCTACAGTGGATTTGTTTTTGAAAATGGTGCCAATGACATATACTGGGAAAAAGACAGTCTCTTCAATAAATGGTGCTGGGAAAACTGGATATCCATATGCAGAAGAATGAAACTAGACCCATATCTCTTGCCCTACCAAGTTAAAAAGCTTCTTCACAGCAAAGGAAACAACCAACAAAGCAAAAAGACAACCCACAGAATGGGAGAAAATATTTGTAAACTACCCATCTGACAAGGGACTAATAACCAGAATATATAAGGAGCTCAAACAACTCTATAGGAAAAAATCTAATAATCTGATTTAAATATAGACAAAATTTCTGAATAGACATTTCTCAGAGGAAGACATACAAATGGCAAGCAGGTATATGAAAAGGTGCTCAACATCAGGAATCACTAGAGAAGTGCAAATCAAAACTACAAGGAGATACTATCTCACCCCAGTTAAAATGGCTTTTATCCAAAAGACAGGCAATAACAAATGCTGGCAAGGATAAGAAGAAAAGGGAACTCTCATACACTGTTGGTGGGAATGTAAATTAGTATAATCACTATGGAGAACCGTTTGGAGGTTCCTCAAAAAACTAAAATTAGAGCTAGGCTACAATCCAGCAAGCCCACTGCTGGTTATATATCAGTATGTCCAAGAGATAACTGCACTCCCATGTTTATGGCAGCATTATTCACAGTAGTCAAGATTTGGAAGCAAACTAAGTGGCCATCAACAGACGAATGTATAAAGAAAACGTAGTACACATAAACAATGCAGTACTATTCAGCCGTTAAAAAAGGAGGAGATCCTGTCATTTGCAATAACATGGATGGGAGTGAAGGTCATTATGCTAAGTGAAATAAGCCAGCTAAAGAAAGACAAACTTCACATATTCTCACTTATTAGTGGGAGCTAAAAATTAAAACAAGCGAACTCATGGAGACAGAGGGTAGAAGGATGGTTACCAGAGGCTGGGGAAGGGAGTGGGGTTTGGGGCAGGTGAGGGCAGAGAGTGGCAAATGTTAACAGGTACAGAAAGTAGTTAGAAAGAATGAGTAAGACCTAGTATTTGATAGCACAACAGGGTGAATAATAATTTACTAAATAATAATAATTTAGCATTTTAAAGTAACTAAAAGAGTATAACTGGATTGTTTGTAACACAAAGGATAAATGTTTGAGGAGCTAGATACCCCATTTACCATGATGTGATTATTACACAATACATTCCTGTATCTAAGTATCTCATGTACTCCATAAATATACAGATCTACTACGTGCTCACAAAAGTTTTTAAAAAAATTTTTAAAGAATTTTCCAGAATTTTATTGGTTGACTGAATTTATTATGACTTATTTATATCAGACTACTTTCAAAAGAATTTGAGACCTTTGTAAAATATACATGATTTTAAAAATAATCCTATAAAATATGTCTTGTATTGTCATTCCATAGTTCCTTAAGATAAGGAACTTATCCATAAGATCCGTAAGATTCGTAGTACCTGGATCTTATTAAGAAAATAATTTGTATATCTAATAAGTACCTCAATTTCACTATGTCCCAAACTGAGCTGATTCTGTCTGGCCTCATACCCAATTTTCTCCTCTTCTACTCTTTCCAATCTCGGCGATCCACCCTTCCAGTGCTGGAGCCAATAACTTTAGAGTTATCCTTCACTCTTCTTTTTCTCTCTTCCCATATCTATTCCAACAGTAAATCCTCAGTACTCTACTTTTAAAATATATCCAGGTTATCCCACCTCCATTCCTACCACCCTGTTCTGAAATACTGTCAACTCTTGCCTGGTCCCCTTTCCATTTTTGCTGCTCCCCCACCAGTTTATTTTTGCCAGAGATACTGTTAAACATAATTTGGAACTTGGACTTCTTTTGTGGGTCTCCTCACACCCAGAGGGAAATTCTGTACATGATCTGCCCTTTTTCCCTCTCCAATCTCATTTCCCACAACTACCCCACTCCCTGCTCCTGGACCTCACTGCGTGACCACTACTCCCTGGATACCCAGGCACACTCTTTTTTCAACACCTTTGCATGAGATGTTTCCCGTGCCTGGAACTTGCTTTCCTTAGATATGCAGATGGTTTGCTCCCACACTTTTTTAGGTCTTTGCTCAAAAGTTATTTTATCAAGAAAGCCAAGTTATCATCACATATAAAATAACAATCCTAACTCACCCCAACCAACATACTTTATCTCTTTATATTTTTCTCCATAGTATTTTCTCTGTAACATACATACACATACCACATACATGGAAACAGTCCATATCCCCCGAATTAGAAAGGTAACTGACAGCTAGCTGCATTTATATATAACACTGAATGAATGAATGAATGAGTAAGATTTAAGTTCTATAACACACCGTGTGTTCTGTACACCCAAGCCTCCACGCAAGACAACCAGACTTCAACTTTTGCTAGACTTGTTAGAAGTGAGGATTTCATGAAATGTGGGTGATTTTGGAGGAATGTTTAATCACAACTTCTGTGATTACTTGGCTTAGACAATCTATTCTTACCTGGAAAACTTTAAAAAAAAAAATACTGCCACAGCTACACTTTTAAGTGGATGGCTTCATTCCAACAAACGTTATCAGCCTTGTCTTTGGAGTAAGAGCATATTTGATTACAGTGACCACCTCCTCAACAGCTGTTAAATATCATGCAATAAAAGTCTGACAATTAGATAATAATCCATCTTTAAACAGATCTAAATCAAAACAATACTGAGGTTTGTTCTTTTGATAAAATCAAATTGCAACGACAAGAAAAACCAAGGGTAACGCTTGATAATATAGAGGCAGCCCATTACTCTAGAGACAAGGATGCAAACAGGACTCCAGAGGGCCTGGAAAGAGCATTGTAAGGCCACTGGGAACCTAAACTGCATTTTCTTTCCTGTTCTCAACATCAAAATGCAAAATGGTAGAGTTGTTAAGAACACACACTCTGGGGCCACACTGCCTGGTTTTGAATCCTCACTCTGCCTCTTACAGCTCACTAACTTATTTAACTTTGGTTTCCTCATCTGTGAAATGGGGATAACAACAGCACTCATCTCTTAGGGTGATTGTGAGGTCTAAGCGTCTTAATAAATGTAAATCTATAGAATGGTGCTTATCACAATAGCTATAGTGTTATTTCAGGATTTTCTTCTATCAGTACTATTGTTGTACTGCTCTTGTTATAAATAATTGCAAAAAATAAATTCAATCTCAAAGGTAAACAAATAAACATAAATTGATGAGAAACCACACGTCATCTATAATTCTCAATAATTTTTTAAAGGGTATTCCTCTGCTATACTAGCACACACAATCCTAGAGGAAAAAACATATAAACATCATCAAAAATCTTAAAATATATATAGAAATGGAACCAGAAAATATACCTGAGAAATTTAATCGGAGGTAATAGAGATTTACACAACAATTTAGTTTTCTTTTTCTTTTTGTTTTTGTTTTTTTTTTTTTTGAGACAGAGTCTTGCTCCACTGTATATATGTAGTATGTTTTCTTTATACATTCATCTGTTGATGGCCACTTAGTTACTTCCAAATCTCGACTACTGTGAATAATGCTGCCATAGGCATGGGAGTGCAGGTATCTCTTGGACATACTGATTTCCTTCTAGGTAACGTGATTCCTCCAGTTTTGTTCTTTTCTCACAGAATACATTTGGCTATTCTGGGTCTTTTGTTATTCTATATAACTTTTAGGTTTTTTTTCTATTTCTGTCAAGAATAGCATTGGCATTTTGATAGGGATTGTATTGAATTTGTAGACTGCTTTGGGTAGTATGGACATTTTAACAATATTTATTCTTCCAATCCATGAACAGGGAATATCTTTCCATTTTTGTGTGTCCTCTTCAATTTCTTTCATCAGTGTTTTATAGTTTGCCTTTTAGAGATCTTTTACTTCTTAGGTTAAATTGTTTCCTAGGTATTTTATATTATTTGTAGCTATTATAAATAGGATTGCTTTCTTGATTTCTTCTTCACATTGTTCACTGTTGGCACACATGAACGCTACTGTTTTTTGTATTTTGATTTCGTATCTTGCAACTTGACAGAATTCTTTGTCAGTTCCAATAGTTTTCTGGTGGAGTCTTTAGGTTTTTCCAAATATAAGATCCTATCATCTGCAAACAAGGATAATTTGACTTTTTCCTTTCCAGTTTGGATGCTCTCAGTGTAAGGAGACTCACGAAAGAAGTCCAAGCTCCAAATTATATTTAACAGTACCTCTGGCAAAAATAAACTGGTGGAGGAGCGGCAAAAATGGAAAGGGGACCAGGCAAGAGTTGACAGTACTTCAGAACAGGGTGGTAGGAATGGAGGTAGGATAACCTGGATATATTTTGAAAGTAGAGTGCTGAGGATTTACTATTAGAATAGATACGGGAGGAGAGAAAAAGAGGAGTGAAGGATAACTCCAAAGTTACTGGCTCCAGCACTGGAAGGGTGGATCACCGAGACTGGAAAGAGTACAAGAGGAGAAAATTGGGTGTGAGGCGAGATCGGGAATCAGCTCAGTTTGGGACATAGTGAAACTGAGGTACCTATTAGATAAACAAATTATTGTCTTAATAAGATCCAGGTACTATGAATCTTATGGATATTATGGATCTTATCAGTATTATCAGTGCTACTGTTGTATTGCTCTTGTTATAAATACTTGCAAAAAAGAAATTCAATCTCAACAGTAAATAAATAAACATAAATTGATGAGAAACCATACTTCATCTATAATTCTCAAGAATGTTTTAAAGGGTATTCCTCTGCCATACTAGCAGACACAATCCTAGAGGAAAACATACAAACAGCATCAAAAATTCCTAAAATATATATAGAAATGGAACCAGAAAATATATCTGAGAAATTTAATCTGAGGTAATAGAGATTTACACAACAATTCAAATACACTGATGTTTATCAGGTTTTTAGTTTTGTTTTGTTTCTTTCTGAGACAGAGTCTTGCTCTCTGGCCCAGGCTGCAGTGTAGCGGCGTGATCTCGGCTCAGTGCAACCTCTGCCTCCCAGGTTAAAGTGATTCTCCTGCCTCAGCCTCTCGAGTAGCTAGGATTACAGGCACCTGCCACTATGACTGGCTAATTTTTGTATTTTATATTAGTAGAGACAGGTTTGTATATTAGTAGAGACAGGGTTTCGCCATGTTGGCCAGGCTGGCCTTGAACTTCTGACCTCAAACGATCCTCTCGCCTTGGCCTCCCAAAATGTTGGGATTACAGGCGTGAGTCATGGCATCCGGCCTATCAGTTATAGAGATAAATTAAGTATCAAATACTAGGGGATTAACTGTCAAGAACTAGGAAGTGTTTGAAATTTTAGCCTGCTTACAACGTAACAAGTAGCCTCCCAGTGTTTCATTGCTGGCAGAAGACACAAGACTTCTGGGTCAGAGACAAAGGACATTAGTATTCTGTGCACCAGGAGGGATAAGCTTTATCTTCATATTACCTCTCCATGGTCCTCCTCCCTAGTCTAAGGGGCAATATGGAGCAGTCCATATGGATGCTGCACACAGCAGGGCTCTGCATCCTAGATAAGGAACCTTAGAGACTCAGAGTTAAGAAATGCCCATCACATAAACAGGATGCAAGTAATCCTTTGTCCCTGAGGATAACATTATCTTTATTACCCTGGACAGCAAATAAACCTGCCCTCCGCTACTAAGGGAGAAGCTATTCCTCTCTTTCAAGGCTGTTCACTCTAAAGTCATCCTTGAAAAGATAGTTCAGAACAAAAGTGCAAAACTGCAAAAGGCCATGGAGAATTGCCTCCAGACACTAAATAACGTATGGTCATCATTACAATGTGGACTATGTGGTTACAAAAAAAATTACTTTTCAGAAGGTTTAATAAAATGAGAAAAATATTTTGACATACTAAAAACCAAGCTCTCATTCCCCAAAACTATACACACACACACCCCCACAGAGAAAATGGACATGATTTTCTTTTAAGTTGCACTGCTTTATATATATGAAGAAAAACACTAATATATACACAGCATTTTTTTCCGGATTTTGAAATTATGCAGAATTGTTATTTTCTTTCTGCTCCTTTGAACTAAATTTCCTGTAATGTATGACTTTTATAATCAGAAAAAGGCTTTCTAGAAAATATACATAGATATGACACCAAAAGCACAAGTAACAAAAGAAAAAACAAGTTGGACTTGATCAAACTTAAAAACTTTTTGTGCTTCAAGGAACATAAAAACAGTGAAAAGAAAACCCACAGAATGGGAGGAAACATTTACAAGTCATATAACTAAGGATTTGTATCCAGATTATATAATTTTGCAACCCAATAATTTAAGACAAAAAACTCAATTAAGGAAGAAACAAAGGAATTGAATAAGCAGTTCTCCAAAAAAGACAGGAAAATGGTTGATAAGCACATGAAAACATGCTCAATATCATTAGTCATTAGAAAAACACAAATCAAAACCAGGACGAGATACCACTTCACACCCACCTGAATGGCTAAAATAAAAAACAATGACAAGAGCTGGTGATGACATGGAAAAACTGGAACCCTTACACATTATTTTCAGGGTTCTAAAATGGTGCAGCCACTTCAGAAAATAATTTGGCAGTGCCTTAAAATGATAAGCACAAAGTTGCTATACGATTCAGCAATTCTGTTCTTAGAGAAATGAAATTCTATCCAAGAGAAATACAAACATATGTCCACACAAAAACTTATCACCGAAGTTCACAGCAGCATTATTCATAATTGCCAAAAAACAGTTACACGAATCTCCCTCAACTGATAAATGTATAAACAAAATGCAGTATTGGCCACAGAACAGATCAAACAAAATGAAGTACTGGTACATGCTACAACTTAGACAAACCTTAAAAACATTAAGTGAAAATAAGAGGTCACAAAAGGCCACATATTATATGATTAAATTTAAAATGTCCAGAAAAACAAGCATATATAGAGACAGAATGTATATTTAGTGGTTACCTTGGGTGGGGAGAGGGAGAAATGGAGACTGATTGCTAACAGGGATAGGGTTTCTTTTTGGAGTAATGAAAATGTTCTGAAATTAGATAATGATGACAGTGATACAACTCTGTGAATATACAAAAAAATCACAGAATTGCATACTTTAGAAAGGTAAATTTTATGCTACATAAATTATATTATACTTCAATAAAACTATTGAAATACATACACTATACATACACACTAAATCACCCATTATTAAAATGGGGAAAATATAGATAATTCAAAAAGTAACACAAGGGTCAGTAAACATATTTTTGGAAAAGCTTCAACCTCACTAGTAAAAAAAAAAAAATACACTAAAAGAATGAAGTGCTATTCTCCCCTTTAAATTAGCGAAAAATAACCTTAAATAATAAAGCAATGGTATAGTAAGAAAGACAGTCTATATTCTATTACTGAAAATGTTAAATGACATAACATTTTTGGAAAGTCATTTGGTAATATATAACTACTATAAAACCATTCATCTTATTTGACACAGTAATTCCATCTAGGGTTCTATTCTAGGGAAGAAATCACATGCAGATAACAATGAGATGTTCATCATGACATTATTATAATAGCCTTAAAATGGGGAAATGGTAAATATGATGAAATTTCCATAGGATTAAAAAAAAAAGCCCCACATAATCTTCTACAAGTAAGTTTTGAACACTGCAATATGGTACGTTTAACGAAGCAAACTGCAAAATTGAATGGGTGGTCCTAAATTTCTAAGCAAACAATGTTTAGTGTATGCAAAGAAAAAAAACACCAGAAGAAAATGTACCCAAATATTAACAGCGGTTAATTTCCACCTGCAGTCCATATTACCTTTATAACCAGAAAATTATTATTTGCTAAAGGAAGACAAAAGAAGAGATAGCCCTTGGAGCTGATGGTATACTGACAGTGAATGATCAAGAAAAAGCAAACCTCATGGATCTACTGATGTCCCTCCATCACAGACACAACTTGAAAATGAGACCACTATTTTCCCACGGTGAATAGAGCATTGTATAATTGCAAGTCAGTGAGTTCAACATTAATTCTGGCAGGGTTCTAAAATGAGTTATTTAATGGAACTTTGTACGAATCTAAACACTGGAAACCATCCATCAGCAAGAATATCATGGATTCGCTGTCATCATTTCAGAAGACTTCCTTTCTTTCTTGGATGAGCTCTTTGGCGACATGATGAAGGACAAACTTATCAACTGCTAGATGACATCAAACTGAGAGAACTAGTGAATCTGCTATCAGTATCAAGATTCTGAGAGATGGGGGCAAGTGGCTTAAGAACTCACTTCTGCTCTTGGATAAGATAATGAATGAGGTAATAGAAAGCAAGTTGATTAAATAGTGGACAGTACCAAACTGACAGGAACAGCAGACGTGTATCAGCATCCAAAAAAGACTAAGAGATAAGCAAAAGTCTACATTCAATGAGATAATATTCAACACAGATAAGTATAAGATATTATCATCAAGTCTAACTACTAATGGGTAATTCGATGGACATCATCAGTTTAACTACTAATGGGCTAACTACTAATGGATTTCTTTTGGGGGTGATGACAGTGTTCTAGAAGTAGACGGTGGTGATGGTTGCATAATATGTAAATATACTAAAACCACTGAATTGTGCACTTTAATAAAAATTGTGAATTTTGCATTTCAATTTTATCTCATTAAAATATATATAATTGCAAAATATGTTTCATATATATCTCACATGTCAGATACACTGACATCCACAAATATTTAACAGTAATATTATAAGATTCACTATACTGTCAAGTAAAATTGTATACAACTGTACAATGCACAAGAGGCCTGGATCAACAAAGCAAATTCATAAAAATAAAGTAATGAGGCTGGACACTAGTGGCTCACACCTGTAATCCCTACACTTTGGGAGGCTGAGGCAAGTGGATCACCTGAGGTCAGGAGTTCAAGACCAGTCTGGCCAACATAGTGAAATCCCCGTCTCTACTAACAATATAAAAATTACCTGGGTGGGCCGGGCGTGGTGGCTCACGCCTGTAATCCCAGCACTTTGGGAGGCCGAGGCGGGCGGATCACAAGGTCAGGAGATCGAGACCACGGTGAAACTCCATCTCTACTAAAAATACAAAAAATGAGCCGGGTGCGGGGGCAGGCACCTGTAGTCCCAGCTACTCGGGAGGCCGAGGCAGGAGAATGGCGTGAACCCGGGAGGAGGAGCTTGCAGTGAGCCCAGATCACGTCACTGCACTCCAGCCTGGGCGACAGAGCGAGACTCCGTCTCAAAAAAAAAAAAAAAAATTAGCTGGGTGTAGTGGCACGTGCCTGTAGTCCCAGCTACTCGGGAGGATGAGGCAGGAGAATCACTTGAACCCACGAGGTGGAAGTTTCAGTGAGCCAAAATCACACTACTGCACTCCAGCCTGGGCAACACAGCAAGACTCCGTCTCAAAAACAAACAAACAAAAAGTAATGAATTAATTATGCATTCTTCACTAATTCAATTAATTTATTTACTGCATGCTTAGTTGGTCCCAAGCACTGTGTTAGGTGCTATAGCTACAAAGGGTGAACAAGATATAATCCCTACCATCGTAGGACTTCCATCAAGCAGGGGAGGTTGACATTAAATGAACATAACTCAAATAAATGTAACAATTGTAATGAGGATCCTAAGGGGAAAACACAAGGTCTTATGATAAAACACAACAGGCAGATCTGACTTAGATGGGGAGCTGGACAATAGCCTGAGAAATCACAATTTGAAACTAGAAAGATGATGTATTTAGCCAGGTGAAGAGTGAGAACTAATGTCCCTCCAGATGGAACAGCAGTACAAAAGTCCTGAGGCAGGAAAGAATCGGTCCCACTGGAGAACTCTGTGAAGACAAGCTGTGGTCAGAGGGTTGTGGATGAGAAGAAGACTGTCACAAAACGAGGCTGGAGAAGTAGGAAGGGCTCAGTCTACACAGAGCATTACAAGCCATTCTGGGGATTCTCACCTTACATCCTGGGTAAAAAGGGAAGCCACTCAGGAATTTTAGAAGGGAAGTAGCATGATCAATTTGAGACATAAAAGCATCATCCAGGCCCCTCTGTGAGAAAGGGATTAGAAAAGAGCAAAAAAATAAATCAGGAGATCAGTCAGCGTCAGACTAGGGGGTAGGCGTAGAAAGGAAGAGAAGACACTTGCAAGGTCTGTTTTGGAGGTTATCACGTATTCTATTTCATAATTCAAATTTACACATGTGGGAAAAACGCCTTCCAGAAAGACCAAAGCATATAAAGTAGAGATCATTTACCAGGTCCTGGAAACATTTGCCTCAATCTAGTACCAAACTAAATCCTACAAACACTTCAAGCTACTTCCAGGAGCCCTGAAGTCTTTTCATTTAATTAAGCAGTACTTGAACCCAAATTATGCTCAAGCTTCCAGCAAGTTTTCAGAGTGGTAAAGAAAGCCAGATAGTGAAGTAGAAACCTAGAAGTTCACTGGGATGAGCACAGGTAATACTTGGTGTCCCCCGTTTAACCCAACTGCAAACCAGCTTGTCCTTGGAACTTTTTTTTCCCTCTAAAGGAACCATTCTGGAAGAGAGGCACTCTGCTTAGCATATGCTCTGTTAAAGGCTTCAGTTAAACACACATGCACCCCCAGAAAGAAATATGTGCAAAGCATTCCAGATTATGCACGTGCATCTGTCTCCTTAAACTGCACTCCAGAGACTCAAGCAGATCACAGAGGCTGTCATGGATATTACACAGTCTACAGCGGGTGAATGACTTCCATTGTAACAGAAAAGCAACTGTACATTATACACGCATACAATTCTTTTCCTCTTAAAACTCTACCTACCCACATGGTAAATATTGCTTTAAATCCACAATGGGCCAGATAATCAAACTTTGTATATACTCCTGGCAAACCCAAGACATGAAACCATGAAATCGAAGGAAATTTACGTATAGTTTCACCAGGTACGATGTAAGCAAATAATAAAGATGGATATGACCAGTAACAACTATGTATTTAACTCCGCATGCTCTGTAAGTAATCTTGTTCTCTTTTTCTTTTAGACTGTGAAAATTAATATTGCCCTTAAAAATATAAAACAAAAGAAGGATGCTATTTAACCTTAAGGAATCATTTATCTTTGACCGCTGTTATTCTTTTCAGCTTCTTTAGGGTTGTAATTATTTATTACAAAATATATTTATACAACTACATGACCACTGTTGAAAATGCTCCTAGTCCTTCTTAAGTCCTTCCAGGTTAAGAGGGCTCTTCCAAGAAGACTTCCCTTGACCTTGAGGGCAAAGCTGATCCTCTATCCAGTCTCCCTCTCTACCCACCACACCTGGCACATGTCTCTATCATACACTGACATATTTACAACTGCCTCCCCTTCCAGACTGTGAGTTCCTGGATGCTCCCAGCACTTAACACAGAGCCTGGCACATGAAAGGTTCTAAATGCTTGTGGAATAAAATAAATGAATAAATGAATCTGATCCATCCAACCTCTGTAATTTCTTATTTTTTTTACCGGCATTATCCCAAATGTGAATGACCCACTCAATTCAATAACACTTCTGACAATTTTCCACTTTCCCCCAATTTCTTCCCACTTTCAGATAAATAACGATTTCTGACTTCGAGTACTGCACTGCTTAGAGGGTATCTATAAATGCCAATTTTAAGAGTAAGAACATTGCTTGAGACTCAGGTTTACATGTGACTTTGTACCAGGTGTCTTTGTATATAGAACAGAAATGGCCTTGACTCCCCCAAATTCATATTCTATAACAAAGTGGCATCCACTGCCATATCACCCTATCATTCTTGCTATCGACATCCACATCAGATATCACTTTTACAAAGGGTCCCCTTTATTATGGAAGGAGGAAGAATGCCCTTGGCAAGGGCAGAGTCCATGAGTTAAATTCATCCGTCTGGAATAAATTATTTAGTATCGAAAGCTTTGAGTCACCTATCCTGTGGTTTACGGCACTGTCTTCTAAGTTTACAATTTCCTGATTGTGAAGCGACAATTTAATCCCCTAGTGCAAAATCAATACAGTTTAAATTTACTGTCGGAACTGACATTCTCCAGCAAACTCAAAGATTTCTTCTTCCAATGACAAGAGATCATTTTAATCTGCTTTTACAAAAAGGTACTCAGGAACCAGTCCAAAATCTTGGAATGAATTCTTTCTGGACATAAAGCAACTGACTCCACCCCTCTTAAATGTGTGGGATCCCTGGAGCCACCTGAGCTATGGCCACTCTGACCTAGCTTTGACCTGTCAGGGGCCTACATTTTGAATGGAAGTTCATCCTGCAAAAACGCAAGGAGCTGTGGTGGTAGTAACAACAGACAGCCAATAGGGTTTTTAAAGATATTCTTTCACTCGTTTAGGGTTTTTATCAGGCAGTAACGTCGATCATCATTTTCGTTCTAAATTAGATTGTCAGTACAACTGAGTAGGAAGATTTGGTACAGCGGTCAACGTTTCCAATGTTAATTTACTGGAGTGATCAGGGACCATTTGCTTTTGTTGATTAGCAAAAGCTGGTGTTGTTTAAAACACACCAGTGCGTGACGAATCCATAAGCTGCATCCTTTTCTCTAACGAACAACACAGACTGGAAAAGGCAAGAACACACCATCATTCAATCTACAATGAATATTGATCATCCGTTCTGTGTAAGGCCCCTCGCAGCCGCTACGCTGAGGATGGGGATGGGGACTGGGAAGGCCGAGTCGGGTGGGCCTGACACCCTAGATTTAAGAAGCCTCCAAGCGCAGGAGCCCATCTGCATTCAGCTCGTTTTCCTTGCACCTGTCACCGAACGGCTTATTTCCCTTTCAACTACTCTGAGCGGCCAACAGCTAAAAGAGAAAGCCTCGTGCCAGGAGAAAGAAGCGATGATCTACACCCAGTTATTAGCAGACAACTGAGGTTCCCTCCCGTCCACCCCTGTGTCCACTGTGCACCCCCAAAACCAAGAGGGCAGGCCCAGCAGCAGCTAAGGCTAGGGCTGGGAGGCAGCAAGAGAACAACTGGGCTCGCAGAGACCCCGGGATGCTCAGGCACTGCCTGCTGCTCCTCCCTAGCCCGCGGTCCAGGCTCCGCCGGCGCCCCGCAGAGCAGTCGGCCTCCCGCGCGCTCAGCATCCCTCCTCCTCCTCCCCCGTCTCCTCCCGTGCCTCCTCCACCCGGGCTGGTGCCACCAACCTTGGGCGTGCGGATGTGCTCCATGGCGGGCCCACGTCTGCAGGGTCCCGGGCGGGAGCGGCCTGACGCACCTGCGCGCGTCTGCGGCGCTACAGGAGGGGCGCGGGGAGGGGGCTTCGCGCCCGGGCGTGGGCGGGACGCGGGCCTGGCTCCGCCCCCAGGTGCCTCGCGCGCGGCGTGCGGAGCCTGGGATCCCGCGCGGCCCTAGAGAGCGCACCTCTGCGCCTGCGCCTGCGCCCACCTGCGCCGCCGCCGCGACGGGCCTCTGCCTGGGGTTGCCGGGGCGAGGGCTGGTAGCTCTCTCTTAAGAGGGGCAGTCGGCGAAGCACTATACGGCTACTGTTCCCCAAGACACAAAGAGGGCCTTGTTTTGGGTGTGGCCTCCTGGAAGAGAGATGGGGAGTACACGCTGCTCCACACCGCCCTTAGGCTTCCTTCCAGGGCGTCCCAGGATAGATAGGATTTCAGGGTGGGGCGGAAAAGGCTGCCACAGACACTCCAGACCCAGGACGGTCTCGTGAGCTCGATGTGTGTGTTTCATCCCAGGCGCGGCCGGCATAGCACGGGGGGTGCGGGTGGAAATAATAGCAGCAGTGTTAGCACCCTGGTAAGTGCGCTACTAAGTCAGGCATCTCACATCCACCTGCGACTTCACTGCTGGAGGCGACACTTTTCCCTTGGCACGGTGTTGGGTGCGCATGTGCCATCTTTAGCTCCAACTGAACTGAGAGAGAGAGATACAAAGCATCCATTATGCGGTACCATTTCCCTATTTATGATATTAACAGTAGTTGGTGCCATTGTTAGTGTTAGGCGCCTTGGTAAAAGCCAAAGAGAAGAACACCCTCCAGTTTTTTGTTTTGTTTTGTTTTGTTTGTTTTTTCTCTTGCAGCCCTAAGAGTCCAATGATCCACCATAAGTAAAATTTTGTAGAACTCTCCATAGTTCTGTTCAACTTTTTCCTCGCTCTTGCTCATCTTTCAGGCTGGATTGTGATTTTTTTTTTTTTTTTTTTTTTTACCATAGAGACTGCTTACCTCTTTTTATCCAATGCCTGAACACATTACAGCCTTCCAACAAATAATTAATACAGTGTTGAACCTATTTTAAAAATTCCAGATCCCTTTTTTACATGTCTTCTACCATTTCATCCTCCTACTGCTTTGGGAGGCAATTAGAATAAGTACCATAAACCACCATTTGCATATGTCATGATTGACCCAGGGCATAATTTCTTGTTTACCGAAGAAGACCAGAAATAGAGTCAAGAACGCTCTGTTGCCAACTCACACACCGGCCTCAGCCTCCTCATTTATAAAACGAGAAAGTCGCCTGCTTAGATTATCTCAAAGTTAGCCGTCATCTCCAAATTCCATTAATACAAAGAATCTTACATAGTTTTGTGGAGGGGAACATTCTAAATAGGCAAATGATATTGAAATTATGTGCTTTCAGGGTTCTATTCTACTGGTAAGCTCATTAATAGTCTACTTGGTAATTTTTGCATGAAAGTGTTTCTGACCTGTGGCTTTTACTAGGTTTAAAAAAAAACACTAATTGGTAGCTGAAGGGAGGTAAGTCTGAACAATTTAAGTAGCCTAATGTTAAGATATTAGATCACAAACTGTGTTGATCCCTAACAACCACAAAGAATTTTCTGGTACTTACCGTGTCATATAGCCCCCTAAGCTTCACTGCTGTTCCAGCACCACCTAGCAGGGCAGAAGAGACTGAAAAAGTAGCAAGAATTGGAGGGCAGTAAGGTGAGGGAACCGAGAGTATGTTGTTGAAATGTCTGGCTATATTAATCCTAACTAGAGAGAAAAGGAAAACTAGCCATTCATTTACTCAGAAAATATTGCTGTAACTATTGGTCATACTCAAGGTATCATGGCAAATGCTGGAAGATAGAGGGGAGTCCCAGGTAAGAAGGACACTAAATCCTGTCATTGTGATATGGCCAACACCAAGGAAATAAAAGGTAGACCAACTAAGGTGGTGACAGAGTATGTGGCAATGCTAAAGGAAGCCTCAAGAAGAATGATCTACTTACTGCATTTTCCCTGTTACTTCGAGAAAAATCAGTGGATAGACTTACAATCAGGTACTTCTTGAAGTTTGGTATTTGATGTGTCTGGAATGAACCGTAGTCCAGTAGGATGAATATTGCATCTGTGAGTCTGAGTCTTCACAGAGCAGAAATCTCTCCATCTGGCCCCAGGCCAAGAAATAAGAAGGGAAGGGGGAAAAAAAAGCTTATTCTTCCAACACTATGTAATTTGCAGATGGAGCCACACTCAAATTTACACTAAATCAGCCTATGTCCACAGAATTGGAAAATGGCTATTTTTTTCTCTACTATTTGTGACTCTTGGATGGAAAATAAGTGTATTCAACAAAACTATGTTTACCATCAACCAAATGTCAGACAATAGAGTTAAGATCTAGTTATCTGCATGTCCACCAAACTGCTTTTTCCCTTGCCAGGGCACATTGTAGTTGTCCTCATTTTATCATCAGTGTCTGGGATTTTTGCCTTGTGAAACGGTAGGTATTACTGTGCACATCAATATTTAACTCTCCTATGCTACCTGGGAACACAGGGACTACACTTCTCAACCCCCTTGCTATTAAATGGGGCCATGTGACTGGTTCTGGCCAATGGACTGTGGAAGCGGTTTATGTCACTTCCGGGCCAAACCCCTACGAAGCCCCTGTGTGGCCCTTCAGTTCTCTCATCTCCTGTCTTGATGACATGGAGGTCACATGTTGAGATTAAAGAGAAAAGGGCAGGTGTGGTGGCTCATGCCTGTAACCCTAGCACTTTGGGAGGCCAAGGCGGACAGGTCACCTGAGCTCACGAGTTCGAGATCAGCGTGGCCAATGTGGTGAAACCCCGTCTCTACTAAAAATACGAAAATTAGCCGAGTGTGGTGGTGGACACCTGTAATACCAGCTGCTCAGGAGACTGAGGCGGGAGAATCACTTGAACGAGGAGGCGGATGTTGCAGTGAGCCAATATCATGCCACTGTGCTCCAGCCTGGGTGATAGCACAAAACTCTGTCAAAAACAAAACAAAAAAACAAAAAAAATGAAAAAATAAAGAATTTGCTCTTCATGTTTGAAGTAACTGTGGCCCCAAACTATTCAGTATTCGAATGAAATGAGACAAGAGAGAAACAGCCTGTATCTCTATTACCATTAGCTTACATTATTGCAAGAACTACTATGGAAAGCCACAGCTGATTCTTTTGTGAGTGAAAAGAACACTTTTGTTGTTGTTGTTGTCACATAAAGCCACTGAACTTTAACGCTCAATTTAGCCTATACTTTGTCGAAGTGGAAAGGGAATTTGACAGTCAAAATAATACACTGTCTCTACCTTTGTGTTTCTGATTTTTTTAAAGAGGGAGTTGATAATGCCTTTAAAGATGTCTAAGGACACCTAACCATATGCAAGACCTAAACGACTTGATTGCAAGTTACAAAAACATCTTCTAGAGAATTCTTTTTATGCAACTTTTATCACATAGATAATTCAGTTGCAAATACTATTGCTAAAAGAATTTTAAAATAAAAACTTGATTTCAACTGGGCACTTTCCCAAAATCCTGTGATCTTCAATGGCCTGAAGAGATTTGAATTCTTATCAAAAACACTCGTAAGACTTTTTCCAAAATACTTCCATTTCTCCTGAGGCAACTCAAACTTCTGATTTGGCAGCGAAACCACAACTTGTTTCCTTCGGGATGGTGTTGCCGATGATTACAAACTCAAAACGATCCTATTCGGCGTAATTAAACCCAAACGGATTATATTAAAAGTGGAGGAGGGAACACATTTCTGAACAAACGCAGCCTCATCTGAAGTCACTCAGTGTGACAGGGTCAGAGCTGCATGTGGGGTTCTGCCTGGCGAAAAGTAAAAGCAGCATCTCTTCCTTCAGGATTTTTATGAACTCGATGATGCAATGTATCAGTGTCTCTGTTGGCCTTGCCCTATAACAAAGATGTGGAGGAAAAACACTCAGTGGATTGCAGTCAGCTCTACCCTTTTTCTAGGAGCCAAAAGGGAAATTCTAGGGCAGCATGAAAAGAGTATTTACTCTGTGAACAGTCAAGGCTTTAAAATAGCCTCCTCCCAAAACTGGGAAACTGCTGGAGTAAAACACAGGGGAAACTCTTCAAAACATTGGTCTGGTCGAAGATTTTTGGGATGAGAACTCAAAAGCATAGGCAACAAACGCAGAAAGAGACAAATGGGATTACATTAAATTTCAAAGCTTCTATACAACAAAGGAAACGACAGAGTAAAGAGGCAACCTACAGAACGGGAGAAAATATTTGCAAACTATACATTTGCCAAGGGGTTAATATCCAGAATATAAAAGGAATTCAAACAACTCAACAGCAGAAAAATCAAATAGTCTGATTTAAAAAATGGGCAAAAAACCTGAACAGAGATTTCTCAAAATGAGATCTACAAATGACTAACAGGTCTATGAAAAAGTACTTAATATCGCTAATCATTAGGAAAATGCAAATCAAAACCACAGTGAGCTGTCACCTCACCCCAGTTAGAATGACTATGATCAAAAAGACTAAAATAACTAATGCTGGCAAGGATGCAAAGAAATGGGAACCCTTATGCACTGTTGGCAGGAATGTAAATTAGTATAGCCATTATAGAAAACAGTATACAGCTCCCTCAAAAAATTAAAAATAGAACTACCGTATGATCCAGCAATCTCACTAAGAGATATCTGCACTCCCATGTTTATTGCAGCACTATTCACAATAGCCAAATATGAAATCAACCTAAGTATCCATCAATGGATGAATAGATAAAGAAAATGTTGTAGAGATACTTAGTGAAATACTATCCAGCCATAAAGAATGAAACCCTGTCATTTGTGAAATAAGCAGGGCACAGAAAGACCCATACCATGTGATCCCACTCATTCATGGAATCTTGGAAAGCTGATCTCATGGACGTCCAGAGTAAAATACTGGCTGCCAGAGGCTAGGGAAAATAGGGGAGAGGTGGGTATGTGAAGAGATTGGTCAGGGAGTACAAAGTTACAGTTAGATGGAAGGAATAAGTTCTGGTGTTTCATTCCATAGTATGGTGACTGTAGTTACCAATATTGTATTGTATGTCTGAAAATAACTAGAAAAGAGGTCTTTGAATGTTCTCACCACAAAGAAATGATCAATGTTTGAGGTGATGGATATGCTAATTACCCTGATATGCTCATTACATAGTATATACGTGTATCAAAATATCACACTGTATCCCATAAATATGTGCAATTATATGTTGATTAAATATAAGAATAAAACCTTTAATAATAAAATATTTTAACATTTAAAAATAATTAAAATAGCAATAAAATAGTCTCCTGTATTTTGTTCTCCCTCCAGGAAGGCACACCACTCAAGTTCAAGTCTGTGTCTTCAGGACACGTATTTTCCTTTACTTTTTTTTTTTTTTTTTTTTTTGAGATGAGTCTCACTGTTTTCCAGGCTAGAGTGCAGTAACACAATGTTGGCTTACTGCAACCTCCACCTCCCAGGTTCAAGCAATTCTCGTGCCTCAGCTTCCCAAGTAGCTGGGTTACAGGCACCTGCCACCACGCCCAGCTAATTTTTGTATTTTTTAGTAGAGACAGGTTTACACCATGTTGGCCAGGCTGCTCTCAAACTGCTGACCTCAAGTTATCCACCCACCTCGGCCTCCCAAAGTGCTGGGATTGCAGGCATAAGTCACCGCACCCACCCAGGACACTTATTTGCTTATTCCCTTCCCACTTCTATCCTTTCAATCATCACTTGGATGCAGATAACTCCCGTATCAGTATTTCCAGTCCTGGATTCTCTTCCTACATGCCATATTATATTTCCATCTACCTGCTGAGTACCTCTACTTGGATGTCCCATCAATAACTCTAATGTTACAAACCAGATAAAATGAAGAACATGGGTTCTGAAGGCAGAAAGACCTATATTCAAATCACGACTCTGGCATGTATTAGCTGTGTGATCTGAACCAAGTTATTTAACCACTCTCAGTTTTAGGCTTCTTGCCTATAAGATGGAATAATGATAATGCTATGTTTGTGTCTCCCCAAAATGCACATGTTGAAATCCTAACAACCAAGAGGATGGTATCAGGAGATGGGACCTTTGGGAAGTGGAACCTTCAGGAGGGATGGGGACAAGAAAAATGCTGTGGTCTGAATGTTTGTGTTTCCCCAAAATGCAAATGTTAAAATGTTAAGTGCCAAGGTGATGATATTAAGAGATGAGATCTTTGGGAGGTGGGGTCTTTGGGATTCACTAAACTGCCCTCATGAATGAGATTAAAAAGTGGCCTGAGAAAAACCTCTTACATATTCCACCATGTGAAGCTACAGTGAAAAGACCGCCATCTATGAATCCAGAAGTAGGCTCTCATCAGACACTGAATTGACTAGCACCTTGATTTTGGACTTCCCAGCCTCCAGAACAATGAGAAATAAATTCCTATTCTTTATAAGCCATTCTGTGTATGGTATTTTGTTACACAGCCTGAATGGACTAAGATAATATCTGTAATGATAATATCTGTAAAAATAATAATAATCTGTTCTTCAAGTTGAGTAGTTGGCTTATATATGGGTATTCATCATAGTATTTCCTATATTTTTATACATGCTTTAGGTAGGTCAAAATGAAAATAGATTAGCCAAAATGAGGGACCATTATACTTCCTTATTAAGGGTGGACATGTCAATTTACTGAAATTGAGCATATGACATATTGCATGACAAATATTTATTGAGTGTTCATCTTATGCCAAGCACTGGGGACAAAAGTATGAACAAAACAATTACAGTCCCTGCCCTCAAGGTGTTTCAGTGTAATAATGTCAGCCTTATTATTATCTCCTGCCTATTACCAACTCCTCCTCTTGATTTCATTATTTCTTTTATTGATCTCGATTACTCAAGCTGAAAGCCTCGGAGTTGTTTTGGCTCATCTCTCCTACTGGCCCCCGTATCAGGACAGATGTAGTCTCCTCTTCTACAGCATTTCTCTATCCCATTCTTCTCTTCCTTTTTCACTGTCAGGACTCTAGTTCAGATCCTCTAGTTCAGCTCTAGTTCAGACTCTAGGTCATAACCTACTGCTTCTTCCTGGCTGAAATACTAGCCTCTGCTGCCAGATTAATCTTCATGAAAAACCACCCTAACCATATCACTCTTCAGCTCAAAAACCTTCAAGTGGTTTATAATTGCCTTGTGAATCATTTCCTTATTCTGTCATTTAAGGCTCAGACTACTGTCTTTTACAAACTCAGCCAAGTAAGTCACTGGCATTTAGTAGATGCTCAATACATTTTTTATTTTTTATTTATTTTTTTGGTGGGGAACGGCATCTCACTTTGTCGCCCAGGCTGGAGTGCAGCGGTGTGATCTCGGCTCACTGCAAGCTCCATCTCCCAGGTTCACACCATTCTCATGCCTCAGCCTCCCGAGTAGCTGGGACTACAGGTGCCCGGCACCACACCCGGCTAATTTTTTTTTTTTTTATTTTTAGGAGACACAGGGTTACACCATGTTAGCCAGGATGGTCTTGATCTCCTGATCTCGTGATCTGCCCACCTTGGCCTCCCAAAATGCTGGATTACAGGCGTGAGCCACTGCACCCAGCCTCCATACATATTTTTAAATGTATCAATTAGTCAACCAATCCCTTTCTATAACCTGCGCTTGCAAATTATTTCTATGTCTTTGCTCATGCTGTTCCACCTCTATCAAATTCTTTGAGGTTCATGTTAAAATTCATTTGAACATTCCCACCAGATGCGGTTCTTCCAGAGTGACTCTTGTCTGTTCATTTCAATGAGCAGAGATTATCAAAAGCAGTTTATTTTCATCTGTCACAACTCATCCACAAGGACCTTGATCAGTACGTTACGCTAAGAATACTACACCGTCCACTACATTGATAATAACGTGCTGATTAGACCTGTTGAACTGAAAGTGGCAGATGTCTAACTAAGGCACATGCATATCAGAGGGTGGGAGATGCACTCTGGGAAAATTCAGGGTCCTGACATCTCAGTGAATTTCTAGAGATCTGCAGTAGTCTGGAGCATGTTAAAATAGCCTCTCCAATGTGGAAGGCAAGTTGCTTCGCTTTGCACCCCTACTAATACATGATGTAACCTATTCCTGAGCTATCCAGAAAGGCTACCAGCTCTGCACACGGCCCAGAGCACAAAAAGGCTCTCCAGCTGGTTTGGGTTGTAGTGGATACAGATCTACCACAGCGGCCTTTTGACCTCAGCAGATCCAGATAAACTCAAGATGACTGCAGCAGATAGAGGTTGATATGGAGCCTCTTGCAAGCTCTAATTGAAGACTCATAGTTGGTTACTGCATGACCCACCACCAACCATACAGTGCCCTTGTGCTAACCTTTAAGATATTTCAAAATATGGTAAAATATACATAAAATTTACCATTTCAACCATTTTAAGTGTATAGTTCAGTGGTGTTAAGCATATTTACATTATTCTGCAATCATCACCACTATCCATCTCCAGAACGCTTTTCATCTTGCAAAACTGAAACTCTTTACCCACACAACAATAACTCCTGATTTTTCCCTACCCTTGGCCCCTGGCGATCATCATTCTACATTTTAATGCTATGAATATGACAACTCTAGGTACCTCACATAAATACCATATGATCATATAGTATTTGTCCTTTCATGAATGGCTTATTTCACTTGGCATAATTTTCTTCAGGTGCATCCATGTTGTAGCATATGTCAGAATTTTTTGCCTCTTGAAGGCTGAATAATATTCCATTGTATGGATAGACCACATTTTGTTTATCCATTCATTCTCCAGTGGACAGTTGGGTTGCTCATACATTTTGGCTATTGTGAATAATGCTGCTTTGAACATGAGTGTGCAAAAATCTCCTTGACACCTGCTTTCAATTCTTTTGAATACACACCCCGACATGGAATTGCTGGGTCATATGGTAATTCCATTTTTAATTTTTTGAGGAAACCTTATACTGTTTTTAATGGTGGTTGCAGCGTTTTACATTCCCACTAACAGTGCAAAAGTGTTCCAATTTCTCTGCATCATCACAAATACATGATTTTTCTGGAGGAATTTTTTAGTGTTTTTTTTTTTTTAATATAGCAGTCATCTTAATGGGTATGAGGTGGTTTACTGTGCTCATGTTAAAAAGATGCAGAGGATGCATCTTCTGCATAGCCCAGAAGCACTCAAACATCAGAAGTGGGACATAAGAGATCCCCCTGGAAAGTCGAGGCTGCAGTGAGCCATGATCACACCACTGCACTTCAGCCTTGGTGACAGAGGCAACCCTGTCCCAAAAACAATAAAGAGAGAGAGAGAGCTCCCACTGAAGCATATGCTAAAGGTCCAACTGAGTTGCATGAGAAGTTGATTCAGATTCCCATGTCTTCTTCCAGTGTTGATAAATGCCACCTCTCCCTCGATTCATACTTAGTGTTATAGGGCATTTAATGCACCTAGTTCACAAAAGAAGAAAAAGTTCCAGCCTGGTTTACATATGTTTCTGCAAAATAAACTCAAAGCAGCCAGAAGTGGAATGCTGCAGCATTACAGCTCTGCTCAGGAGTGGCAACCAAGGATGGAGGGGACTGAACTTCTCCAGGTGGGCAGAACTGTGCAGTTTTTCTAGAAACTTCAATACCTTGAAGGATAGATGGTCACATATACAGATTGATGCCAATTAGAAGTAGGTGACCAGCATTTTGTTCAATGCCCAGGACTTGGAAGGAACAAAATTTGAGATTGGCCATGAGAAATAAGGAAAATATTTAGGGATGGATCTTTCAAAAGAGCCCAGAGTATGAAAATACTTGTGTCCCACATAAAGACTCACCATACGGCATTGCTTCAGTGATGTAGTGACATTCTCAATAACTATAAAGACAGGATGATCCATTTTATGGCACCTCTTATTATTATGCTTTCTTCTTCTTCTTCTTGCCTGCTCATTAATTTTGTAAGCACCTAATTTCTTGTAATAAATTCTGTTGGTTTAAAATACTGTTATGGATGGAACGTTCATGTTCCCCCAAAATTCATTTGTTGAAACTCTAACCTCCAATATGACTGTATTGGGAGATAGGACCTGCTAGGAGGTGATAGAGGTTAAATAATGTCATAAGAGTCAGGCCCTAATCCCATAGGATTGGTGCCCTTATAAGATGAGGAAGGGACAACAGAGCTCTCTCTTGGTCATGTGAGCAGACAGCAAGAAGGTGGCTGTCTGCAAGCCAGGAAGGGAGCCCTTGCCAGAAAATGAACTCTGCTGGACCTTGATCTTGGACTTCCCAGCCTCCAGAACTGTGAGAAATAAATTGTTGTGGTTTAAGCCACTCAGTCTGTGGCATTTTGTTATGGCAGCCCTAGGCGACTAATATAAATACTTAGAGTGGATTTTCTTCCTTGTACTGATTTTGACCTGACACAGATACATATCACAATATAGCTTTTATGAAATCTAAATACTTCAGATTTCATGAATTTATGAGTACAAAGACAGTCACATGAATATTAACACCTAAAATCTCACCAGCCCGAAGCCTCCGTCTTCATGACAACGTCCTGTTCTTCCTAATATTCCCTAATAAATATTTCCAACATGTATACACAAGCCAATCCTGGTGGGTCCCTGCAGTTTTGTCAGCTGGCTCAGGATTCCATTGCAGTAGTCACAGAAAGACCTAAAATATGCTGCTCCTCTCTACTGCCACTGTAGCTGTGGGGAATTTGCAGGACGTAATGTCAGGGAAGCTAAAAGGCTGTCTCAGCTCATGACTCAAGAATCAAACTCACACTCATTTTGGAGAATTCCCCATCCAATGATGTTCACTTCCTAAAGTATAAGAGTTTTTTCTTTTCCCATCATGGTGATCCAAGCTGGGCCCACCATGACAGCTCCATTCTGTGCAAATTCTTGACTGGGACTTAGCTTCCATTGTGGTTAGTCACTGCCATTGCCAATATTGTTACTTTCACTGTGGTTATAGTCATTAATAGTGCTGAAAACATGCTCTCCTCAATGCCTGTGAAATCGCAAAGCTACCACTGTACCCCAGTGCCAGAGATATGCCCACTGCAGATATTCTTGAGAAGCGAAAGTTAGGACATTCTTAAGTAAGGGTTTGCCCCACAGCAGAGTTTCTGGGTCACCAAAGTGTCAGAGTCCGTAGGCCTTCCATTCATGCACATTGTGATTCCCCATGAGGTGCATCAGTGGGATGCATTCTAAAATCAGTAAGCCCATTGTACTAGAGCCTCCAGTCTCCCTCTGACATCAAAACTTGATGCTAGAATTTGCTTTTCATGGTTATCCCATTTGCAGTTGTGATGAGTTTATCACATTCTTTGGCTGGAGTCAGGACCTTTGTGGGGCAGATGATATGCAGCCTGCATTACAGACTGTCTAGTTCTTCAGATAATTGCAAATATCTGTTCAGGGTCAAGTTTTATAAATTCAGAAAGTTCTTCAGCTCCTGTAAAAATAATTGTATTCCAATAGACCCATGGTGGGGTGGTGGGGGAGGCAGGATTTTTCCTAACATTCTGGAAGCATCTGAATCCCAGCTCTAGTCCAGTTAAGACTTCCTGTCACATTTTGAATAGTGAAAGATTAGAAACAATAGCAAAAATAAATGGAATTATTAAATAAAGTGTGGTGTGGCCATATATACAATATTATATAGCCGTTACAATTTTTTCAAAGAATACTCAATGACTGGCCGGGCGCAGTGGCTCAGGCCTGTAATCCCAAGACTTTGGGAGGCCAAGGAGGGCAGATCACGAGGTCAGGAGATCGAGACCATTCTGGCTAACAAGATGAAATCCTGTCTCTACAAAAAATACAAAAAATTAACCGGGGCCCGGGCGCGGTGGCTCAAGCCTGTAATCCCAGCACTTTGGGAGGCCGAGGCAGGTGGATCACGAGGTCAGGAGATCGAGACCATCCTGGCTAACATGGTGAAACCCCCTCTCTACTAAAAATACAAAAAACTAGCCGGGCGAGGTGGCGGGCGCCTGTAGTCCCAGCTACTCGGAGGCTGAGGCGGGAGAATGGCGTGAACCCGGGAGGTGGAGCTTGCAGTGAGCCGAGATCACGCCACTGCACTCCAGCCTGGGCGACACAGCGAGACTCCGTCAAAAAAAAAAAAAAAAAAATTAGCTGGGAGTGGTGGCGGGCGCCTGTAGTCCCAGCTACTCAGGAGGCTGAGACAGGAAAATGGCGTGAACCCGGGAGGTGGAGCTTGCAGTGAGCGGAGATGGCACCATTGCACTTCAGCCTGGGTGACAGAGCAAGACTCTGTGTCAAAAAAAAAAAAAAAAAGTACATAATGACTTAGAAAAATGCTCATAGCAAAATTTTAAGCCAAAAACCTGGATACAATAGTGTATATACAATATGATCTAAGTTCTGTTTCAAAATGTGTGTGCATGTGTGTGTGTGTAAAGAGAGAAAATAGAAAAAGGAATAAACAGATACAACAATTACATCTGGGTGGTGGGTTTATGGTTGATTTTAATTTTAAGTTTTAAAAAATATTTTACAAATATTCACATTGCATATTTTAATAATTATAAAGAACAAGTATTTTTAATAAGTAATTTCAAGCCGGGCACAGTGGCTCATGCCTGTAATCCTAGCATTTTGGGAGGCTGAGGTGGGCAAATTATTTGAGATCAGGAGTTCCAGATCAGCCCGGGCAACACGGTGAAACCCCATCTCTACTAAAAATACAAAAATTAGCTGGTAGTGGCAGGCGCCTGTAATCCCAGCTACTAGGGAGGCTGAGGCAGGAGAATCGCTTGAACCCGGGAGGCAGAGGTTGCAGTGAGCCAAGATACTGCCACTGCACCCCAGCCTGGGCACCAGAGCGAGGCGAGACTTCATCTAAAAAAAAAATATTAAAAAAGGCATCTCAAAATAAAAACCAATCATATTAATCACAACGTAATGTCATGAGTCAAAACAAAAATTTTTGTAGAGAATACTGTTTTTAGCAAATCACAAATTAGACACTGATTAGTTGATAGACCCTCCTAAAATTTCAATTCAAAAATAATCTTTCTGAGCAGTTATTTTTCAAGAACAAAATCAGGCATATTTGCCATGAGGAAACAATAAAAGCAAATATCCCAAATGTATAACAATAGCTGGAAAAAGAAAAGAGGAGGGCGTTTCCTCCTGATTTGTCAAGTTCTTGGCAAGGCTGTTTTTATAACACCACAATAAAAAAAAAAAAAAGATTTTTCTATGAGTCCAGTTGGATTTAAAGGAATGTTTTATGATGCTTTAAAGACAATATTCTATTAAAATTACTCAAATTAACTTTTAGTAATACATCTGAAATGCATCTTTGGTATTTGGGTAACGAATATATATTTGATATTTAAGAAAATAGAATTTATGTAATTAATAAAGCCTTACCTTAACCCCACCATCTTTTTAATTTTGATATAGATTCTAAGTATTGGGAAAATGTATATGAATATGGATCTTTTCACCAGGACAAGCTCAGATTTTTAATAAACAGATGTTTAAAGTTATTCTTGGGTTATATTAGGGTTTTCTTGTGGAGATAATGAGTAATTTCAAATGCTGGCTCTGCAAAAATATTCTTTCTTCTCTTATTTGGCAGAGAGAATATTTCTGTAAACAAAACAGTGAAGAAGATTTGTTCAAAATGGTGAAATAACATAACTATTTTATTTGGATCTAACTTACTGAGAACCACCAAATGTTTGCATTTGGATTAGGCGGTAGCTACTGACTATTGCCACTGCAAAGACATTCTTAAAGCACTTAACATGGCACAAATCCCATTATTTTTTGGTAGGGCAAATCAAGTTTATTTTTAGTGTTTTGTTCCTCATGATTCAGCCATTTTGCAAGGATAATCGATACTGTGGTTTGAATGTATCCCCAAAATTCAAGTGTTAGAAACATAATCCTCAATGCAACAGTGTTGAGAGATGGGGCCTAATGATGATGTTTAGGTCATGAGGCTTCCCCTCTCATGAATGGATCAATGCTGCTATAAAAGGGGCTTGTGGGAGTAGGTTCTCTCTCTCTCCTGCTCTTCTGCCATGTAAGGACACATCATTCCTCCCCTACGGAGGACACAGCATTCAAGGCAATATCTTAGAAACGGAGAGACTAGGTCCCAATCTGCCGGCATCTTGATCTTGGACTTCCCAGCCTCCAGAACTGTGAGAGAATAAATTTCTGTTCTTTATGAATTACCAAGTCTGAAGTATTCTATTATAGCAGCACAAAATGGACTTATAACAATAAGAAGGAGAAAGAATTAACTTATAAATGAATTATATTGCAAAAGTTATGTTGTAAAAAGCTTGTTCACTGCTCCAACTTCACAAACGATGGCTGTTTCTAGGTCCTCCTGCAAACACTGGTACTAATCCTGCTACTACTTACACTGTGTCTAACTCCAATTTATAATATGTCTACAGCAAAATGCATAGGAACTGGCATGACCTTGCATTTTAGGAACAGACTTCCTCCCTCTATCTTTGAAACAAGAGGAGGCACTTCTGCAAACTCCAGAGTGGTGATGGACTGGGCAGCTCTCAAGTGGGAGGGGTGCCATCTGAGGTGGCTTCTCTTGAAGACCTACAACAACTCTTTATCTTTACATTGTAGGCTAAAAGAGTCATAAAGCTCTTTAGATTCCATGGTCTGTGCAGACTGTGAAACACTATCCTACCAGAATATGGGGTTACGTATATATATAAGAAGTGGCTTCTCTTATTTCTAAGGTAGAAGGAGGCGGTCTGTTCCTAAAATGCAAGATCAAGCCAGTTCCTATGCATATATATGTAACCCTATATTCATATACATACCTATATATGTATATCCATATCCATATATATATCTCCATATATGTATATCCATATTCATATATATACACACATACACATAACCCTGTATCCATATATATATCAAATATAAATACATGTATCTCACTGTTTTTATAGTTATATATAAAATATAATCATGTCAACACAATAATGTGTCAATGAAGGATCCATTTCCTTAGCTTACTGCTCCTGATTTTCATGGTCATGTTTGTCAGCATTTTTGTATTCATTTTGGTCTTGGAAACAGTGAACACAAAAGATTTTAAGAAAATTTACAAGAGTAAAACATTAAATGGAGATAATTATATGAACTTTTTTAGAATATTGAGAAAAATGGATCTTACTGTAGTTTAACTGATAATATTCTTGTCCACTTTTGAAATCATTGTTTTAAACTTTAAAAGTTTTGAATTAAAGAATAAAAGAGAAAAGAAATGAGAAGGGACTCACGCAACAATGATTTCCCCATGACCTTATATTTAGAGACTCACCTTTGTATGTCCAGAAGCCCTGAAAACCAAAGTAGGACAATGGAATGGACAATAAACTGGGCAATAGAACTTCCATTACTAGAAAAGTTTTAAAATTACAATATCCTTAATAGTGGTATAATGAATAGTATTTGTCTCTTTGCAGGACACATAATGCTTATAAATCCCAAAAAGTAGGTTAAATGTATAAAGAAAAATAGTTTTCTACAGTAATTTCTTACCTTGATTCTCATTCACTTGGGTTACTAGTGACGCTGACATAAAATAAAAGCAATTTGTTTTAATGTTAGGAAGAGAAGCTTGCTAGGGAAGAAAATGCCTAGGTTTGAACAGAAGACTGTGACAATGCTCAGTGACTGTATTAAGATATTTATCAATGACATCAAACACCTGACTCTTTCGGGCTTTGAAAGAGGAAGCTTCTGCTAGCCAACTTATTGGCAGTGCCTCTGTGAGCTTCCCTATAGCTTCCGATTTCTGGAGTGTCTTCAGTGCTAGTTCCCAATCCTTAATTTTAAATATTTTTCCATTCCCATCATCAGCACACTTCAACTATGATTCTTAAACATCAACAGTCTATTTTTAGAATTGTGCACATTTTATTGTTTTCTTTTTCCTCACTATTTAATACACAGTTGAAAAATGGAAATTCAAAAAAGTGTGTGATTGAAACTAAAGCTAAATGCCTTATTATGTTTAATTATTTATATCTGCTACAATTGTCATATCACTAGTGATATGGTTTGGCTGTGTCCCCACCCAAATCTCATCTTCAATACCCATGTGTTGTGGGAGGGACCCAGTGGGAGGAAATTGAATCACGGAGGCAGATCTTTCCCATGTTGTTCTCGTGATAGCAGATAAGTCTCACGAGATCTGACGGTATCATAAGGGGGAGTTTCCCTGCTTAATCTCTCTCTCTTTGCCTCCTGCCATCCATGTAAGACCTGACATGCTCCTCCTTGCCTTCCACCATGACTGTGAGACCTCCCCAGCCATGTGGAATTATAAGTCATTGTATTAGTCCATTTTCACATTGCTGATAAGGACATACCCAAGACTAGGCAATTTACAAAAGAAGGAGGTTCCTTTTTTTTTCTCTTTTGAGATGGAGTCTTGCTCTGTCTCCCAGGCTGGAGTGCAGTGGTGCAATCTTGGCTCACTGCAAGCTCCACCTACTGGGTTCATACCATTCTCTTGCCTCCGCCTCCCGATTACCTGGAACTACAGGTGCCCCTCACCACGCCTGGCTAAGTTTTGGTATTTTTAGTAGAGACGGAGTTTCACACTGTTAGCTAGGATGGTCTCAATCTCCTGACCTCATGATCTGACCACCTCGGCCTCCCAAAGTGCTGGGATTACAGGCATGAGCCACCGCACCCAGCCAAAAGAAGGAGGTTCTTACAAAAGAAAGAAGGAAGCTCACAGTTCCACATGGCTGGGAGGCCTCACAATCATGGCAGAAGGCAAGGAGGAGCAAGTCATGTCTTACATGGATGGCAGCAGGCAAAGAGAGAGCTTGTGCAGGGAAACTCTGATTTTTAAAACCATCAGATCTTGTGAGACCCATTCACTATCATGAGAACAGCATGGGAAAGGGGCACCCCCATGATTCAATTATCTCCCACCAGGTCCCTCCCATAACATGTGGAAATTATGAGAGCTACAAGATGAGATCTGAGTGGGGATATAGAGACAAACCATATCAGTCATTTAAACCTTTTTCATTTGTAAATTGCCCAGTCTCAGCTATGTCTTTGTTAGCAGCATGAAAATGGACTAATAAAAGTAGTCTCATTTTTCTATTACTAATTATTAAAAATAATTACAAAATGCAAAAATATATTCAATATTCAAGTATTGCATGAACACTTCTGAACAAACCAAGGAAGCAATATAGTTTAAGGTAGTATGTCAATTGGCCAGCAAGATCACCATGGGACAACTCTAAATGTGTGTTTATCAGTTGATAAGTAAAAGTTCAAAGTCTGCAAATTGAGGTCATCATAGAATGTAATAAAAGTGCAGATTGCTTTAAGTCCATTATTACCTTTACTCTTTTGTCTTATCCTTCAATCAATAAAGTGTACTTTTATTTTCTGCTTCAATCAATAATGTATATTTTTATTTTCTAAAAAAAATTAATACCAAACTTTTTGTTAGAATGCTATGTAGAATGAATACTCCTTCAATATAAATTTATCTTTATAGAGTATATAAAAATACATGTTCACATACACATACCCAAACACACACACACACGCACACACACACAGTGTTCACTGCACTGAGAGGAGGAGACATCTCTTGCAAATTGTAGCAAAGTGCATATGTTACCACTAAGATTACTAATGACTTCCTCAAATTGCTTTCTCTATAGCAGTTCAAAGCAAAAGAAATTATTATACAAAAAGACACCTGCATGTTTGTCACAAAACTATTTAAAAAATAAGCACCTGAATGTTTATCACAAAACTATTCATGATAGGGAAAATATGGAATCAACCTAAGTATCCATTCATGGATGAACGGATAAAGAATATGTGATGTATATACACAGTGGAATACTATTCAGCCATAGAAAGAGTGAAACAACGTCTTTTGCCGCAAAACAAATGGAACTGGAGGCCATTATCTTAAATGAAGCAACTCAGAAACAGGAAGGCAAATACCACATGTTCTCACGTATAACTGGGAGCTAAATAATGTGTGCACATGCCATAGCATGTGAAATGATAGATATTGTAGACTCAGGAGGGTGGGAGGGGTGCCAGGTGAGTGGATGGTAAGAAATTAATGGGTGCAATGTACATTATTCGGGAGATGGACACCATAAAAGCCCAGACTTCACCGCTAAATAAAATACCCATGTAATAAAATTGAACTTGTACCCCTTAAATTTATACACACACACACACACACACACACACACACACAGAGAAATGGGAGGCACTACCAAGGAAAATAATTTTATTTTAATCTTTTTGGGCTTTAAAAAAAAGAATTTTCATTTATCACTGGAAACTCTAAAACTATTTATACCCACAGTGAGTGTTTTATGTCATTTATTTTTGCTTTTTGTTTTGCTTTATTTCACCTATTTCACTAACTCTTGATAGCACAGAGGCTACGGAGCCAGACTGCCTGGGCTTGAATACTGGCTCCCCCATTTCAGTTGTGCAGGCCTGGAACGTGCTTAACCTCTGTGCCTCAGTTTCCTCCCTTGTAAAATGGGAATTAATAACTGAGTTGTGAGGAATCAAAGAGTAATGCATCCTAAGCAGATAGAAGAGTGCCTGCCACATACTGTAAGCTCTCACAAACCCTTCTTGCTGGGCTCAGCTCCTCTTCCATTTCATTTGTCTTTTCTAGCTCAAAATAGGCAGAAACAAAAACACAGCATTTCTCATTAATGGTCCCTAGCGGTATGATGGGTGAGACAGTTAATTCATTATGCAAAGCTGACCGACAAATTGCAGACTGTGTCTCATCCTTGATTTCTGGGCACTATTATTATTATTATATTATTGCCAGCAGAAATCCCCAATCTTTTTGACAGTCAAAAACAGCAAGCCACCCCCTGCCCTGTCCCTTGGTTCCAAATGCCCACCCAGGTTAAGAACCACAGCAGATATTTAACCCTCCTTTTTACTGATGGTAACTAAAGTTTAAGGGAAAGTAATGGAAATTGTAGTGGATGAAGTAGGCAATGATATTAACAACTGCTATTTATTGAGTCCTTACTGTAGTCCAGGGCTCATAATAGACTCATAAGGAGAGAAAGAAACGGAGATGGAAAAAGTAATTAACTAATCCAAGTCACAAAGGTGTCAAGGTGGTACAAGAATTCAAATTCATGGTTACCTTACTCCAAATCACATGCTCTTGTTCATAAAAACTAAATCACTTACTGCTTTAAGTTAAACTAGGACAGCTCCATCAGTTTGACCGAAGAACAGATTTTGGGCAAGTATAAAGTTAATACAATTATGCAGTATACCTGAACAGAGCTGGTTTTGTTCACCCTGTACCCTGGACTCTTGACTTTAATTATTAGGTGGAATTCAATTTGTAGATGGTGTATTAGTCTGTTTTTACACTGCTATAAAGATACTGCCAGAGACCGGGTAATTTATAAGGAAGGAGGTCTAATTGACTCACAGTTCCACGTAGCTGGAGAGGCCTGTTACAATCATGGCCGAGGGTGAGGGGGAAGCAAGGATCTTCTTCACATGGCAGCACGAGAAAGAAGTGCGAGCAAGGGAGCCAGATGCTTATAAAACCATCAGATCTCGTCTGGGCGCGGTGGCTCTCGCCTGTAATCCCAGCACTTTGGGAGGCCGAGGCAGGCAGATCACAAGGTCAGGAGATTGAGACCTGGCTAACACGATGAAACCCCATCTCCACCAAAAATACAAAAAATTAGCCGGGCGAGGTGGCGGGCGTCTGTAGTCCCAGCTACTCGGGAGGCTGAGGCAGGAGAATGGCGTGAACCCGGGAGGCGGAGCTTGCAGTGAGCTGAGATCCCACCACCGCACTCCAGCCTGGGCGACAGAGCAAGACTCAGTCTCAAAAACAAACAAACAAACAAAACAAAACAAAAAAAAACCCATCAGATCTCATGAGAACTCACTATCATGAGAAGAGCATGGGGGAAATCGTCCCCATGATCCAATTCCCTCCCTCCCTTGACAGGTGGGGATTACAATTGGAGATGAGATTTGGGTGCGGACACAGAACCAAAGCATATCAGACAGATACAGATAACAAGATTTGTAAGAATTCTTATGAAATCCACAAAACTTTTACTGAGCCCAATTGAATTCATAGTCTGTAAAGGAGAGTATAACCCAAAAGTCTTGAGGTCTTTCTAACCTGTGGATATGGCTTCCACTGGCCCACTGTTTCCACTTGCTCATTCAGAAATTCCTGTCTCTGGCCAGGCAAGGTGGTTCAGCCTGTAATCCCAGCACTTTGGGAGGCCAAGGCGGGCAGATCGCTTGAGCTCAGGAGTTCAAGACCAGCCTGGGCAAAATGCTGAAACCCCATTTCTACCAAAAATACAAAAAATTAGCCATGTATAGTGGCATGCACCTGTAGTCCCAGCTACTCAGGAAGGCTGAAGCGGGAGGATCGCTTGAGCCCAGGAGATGGAGATTGCAGGGAGCCAAGATGGCACCACTGCATTCCAGCCCAGGTGACAGAGTGAAACCCTGTCACAAAGCAAAACAAAAACACACAAATTCCTGTCTCCAGAAAAACTCCTCACAGGCATGTCTAGGCATTCCTAGAAACTTGCTCAGACAGGCCCGGGAACACCTGTTATTCTCACGCTCCACTCCAGATTCTGCCATATGGAAACTCCTACTGGGGGATACCTTATCCTTGCCAGTGCCACTGGGCCCTTCAGTGAGAAGATGAACATCCATGCCAAGAGTGTTGTTTTCTGGAACTTTCAGACTGACCACTTTGAAGGGCCAGTGCCATGCTGGGTTTTCTATAGAAGTGGGGAGGATGCCTCTCTTCCCGACTTTAGGTCGCATCGTAATCTCTCAGCCTCAGTGCAGCTCTGCCTGAGCCCAGAGTCCACAGAATTTCTCAGGAAGCTCTCCTAGTTTGGGGCTCTCCCCTGTTTCCATTGCTGCTGAAACCTGAGTAACCAGAAGGGGACAAACACTAAGCCATGTTAGCCCTGTCCTCATCTTCCCAGTCTGCCCTACTCGGATGTTTCTATTCTAAAGAAAATAAAAACCTTTATTGTGGTGGTTAATTTTATGTGTCAACTTGGGTAAGCTATGGTGCCCTGTTGTTGGGTCAAACACCAGTCTAGATGTTGCTGTGAAGGTATTTTTATAGATGTGTTTAACATTTAAATCAGGGAGAAAAACAGATTATCCTGTAGAATATGGGTGGGCCTCTTTCAATCAGTTGAAAGGCTTTAGAGAAAAGATTGAGGATCCCTAAAAAGGAAAGAATTCAGCCTCAAAACTGCCTTAGGAGTAAAGAATGCAGCACCAACTTTTACCAGAATTGCAGCAAGCCTGCCTTATAGATTTCGTACTTGCCAGCCCCTACAATCGTGTGTGCTAATTACTTAAAATAAATTTCATTTATATATATGAAACTAATATATCCTATTGGTTCTGTTTCTCTGGAGAACCCTGTCTAATACACTTATCCCATCCTTTTTCAGACAACCCCGAAGTATTCATTCATAGCAACACATCAACCCAGATGCCCAGTGATATCAGTTGCCTGGAAGGTCAGCAAACCAGACATTGATTGGTTACCAACTGAGGCCCTTGAGAGCACTAATTTCTGTTGAAGATAATGAGTTACAGGTGGCATTAGGCGAGTGAGGGTATCAGGTCCCATTTCTCTTTTTTTTTTTTTGAGACGGAGTCTCGCTCTGTCGCCCGGTCTGGAGTGCAGTGGCCGGATCTCAGCTCACTGCAAGCTCCGCCTCCCGGGTTTATGCCATTCTCCTGCCTCAGCCTCCCAAGTAACTGGGACTACAGGCGCCCGCCACCTCGCCCGGCTAGTTTTTTGTATTTTTTAGTAGAGACGGGGTTTCACCGTGTTCGCCAGGATGGTCTCAATCTTCTGACCTCGTGATCCACCCGTCTCGGCCTCCCAAAGTGCTGGGATTACAGGCTTGAGCCACCGCGCCCGGCCCCCATTTCTCTTGTCTAGGTCCCTACACCAGCCTTGCTGAAGAGATGCCTCCTGTCCTGACCTTGTTTCACGTTGTTCTTTCCCCAGCCAGTCCACACTGGAGTGTCTGATTCTTCAGGAACATTCCTACCACCACAATTCCTACTTCTGCTATGACTACTACAGTTACCTAACATTTTTTGGCCATTTCTTATTTAACCCAGATGTCAGCGAGGAAATCTTCACTCTGAGATAGAATGAGCTTGAGTCCACAGTCCATACCACAGGAAAGTCCACACGTCTGCAGATTTTGAGATGGGTGTGGGGGAGCTTATATGCTCAAGGTCAATGTGGGCTCCAGGTTTCCATTGCTGCTCTTCTGTACTATATCATTTCAGACTTACACTGGAGCTTTTTTCTAGATTTCCAATAAAAAACAATTCGAACTAAATATTTGCAAAAATATAGACTATACTGAAGATGTTTAGCTTCCATAGAAGGGTCACTTCATCCCACACAGTACTACCAACCTAAAAACACATATTAGTGTAGTGAATAATGTTTGAAACGCCAGTTGAAGTTTTCTTTCCTTACATTTCCTTTGATCTTCCCCTTTCTTCTCACTGGTCCAGCACCTGTAGCATCTTTCATCTACGCTGCAGAGGGAGTCAGAGAGAAGCTACAGATAAAAAGCCTTGGAGTAGCAGACACTTGAGCTGAGAGCCACGGCACCTGAAGACGAAAATGTTTTCTGAATTCCAAAAACATGGCTTTTATTATCAAGAGCCAATGCCTGAAGGCAGAAAACACGGTGTTTACCCATAAACAATCCTTGCGAAGGAGGAAGATGAAGAGCCCATTTCCAGCCACACAAGAAGATAAAATACTTCGCTTGAATTGGGGAAAGAACTTCAAAGAGGAGAGGAGAACAAGAGTGAGTTTGCCTGTGTCTCTGACCCCTGGCTTCACCTCCCCCCAGGCCATGTTGAAGTGGGGAAGAAAACTGAAAATCTAAGATGGGTTTATGGGAGCCAACACGAGAAAGGACTTGGCCTTCCTTCTCAGTGGATAAACCTGGGAAGACTGTGAATTTCAAAGAGAAACTCAGCATCCATCCCAGCCAGCAAATTCTGAGGGAGACACCCTGACAGTTGGCCTCATGGACCTCCAGGGTGACAAGGGGACAGTGGCAGAAAGTTGCTTGTGGCCCCCGAGAGGAGGATGGGGATGACACCTAGACTAGTGGACACTGATAGGATTTGGATGTGTGTTCCCTCTAATTCTCATGTTGAAATCATGTGAAACACATGATTTCCAGTGTTAGAGGTGGGCCATGAGGATGCATTCCTCAAGAATGGCCTCCCCATGTTCATGAATGAGTTCTTGCTTTCTTAGCTCATGCAACAGCTGGTTTTTTAAAGGAGCCTGACACCTCCTGCTCTCTCTATTGCTTCCTCTCTTTCTATATGACATGCCAGCTCCCCCTTCACCTTGTGCCCTGAGCAAAAGCTTCCTGTGGCCTCACCAGAAGCTGAGCAAATGTCAGTGCCATGCTTTCTGTACAGCTTTTAGAACCATGCTCTAAATAAACCTCTTTTCTTTATAAATTATCCAGCCTCAGGAATTCCTTTACAGCAATGCAAAATAGACTAATAGAGATGTGAACGAATCTGATTTCTATGTCCCAGTGAGGAGGACACAGGTGGTTTGCATGGAACAGGTAATCAGAGTCCTTGGGAGAACAGTGGTCATTTTGGCATAAGCAGTGGGTCATGTGCCCAGTGGCCTGGGGGGATAAGTTTCAGCTCAGTAGCAGCCAGAGAAGGATAAAAGATGACTGGGGATAAAGCATTCTCTTCCCTTACCTGGATGACAGTTAAAATCCTTTCCTTCTGGAATTTATATCACCTCCTGGGCAGAAGGGAGAGAAGAGCTGAGGAAGAAGTGGACTTGATTGGGAAGATAGCAATTATTCACTGAGTTTTAAATCCTAAGTGTCTGAACTGACCTTGACTCAGATTACTTTCTTCACTACCAGGTGGAAAGGGGCACTCAAATTCTAGTTCAATTGCAGAGAAATGAAAAGTTTCCATTTTGCATACCTCTGCAACATATGGGGAAAGTCCATGACATTTTCACCCACAACATGTGGCATTCGGCTGTTAGAGATGTTCTTGCCCTAACCCTTGAGGGTTTCTATCTCACCCTCACTGGCCTTCCCTCTCACTGGCTTTCCTTTCTCTTTTTTTTTTTTTTTTTTTTTTTTTTGAGATGGAGTCTCACACTGTCGCCCAGGCTGGGGTGCAATGGTGTGATCTTGGCTCACTGGAACCTCTGCCTCCCAGGTTCATGCAATTCTCCTGCCTCAGCCTCCTGAGTAGCTGGAATTACAGGCGCACACCACCACACCCAGCTAATTTTTTTGTATGTTAGTAGAGACGGGGTTTCCTATGTTGCCCAGGCTGGTCTCTGAACTCCTGACCTTGAGATCCACCCAACTTAGCCTCCCAAAGTGCTGGGATTACAGGCGGGAGCCACTATGCCCAGCCTCACTGCGTTTTTCTACTCATACTCACTTCTCTGCTCCTTTCCCACCAAGGCTGCCTTGGGAACTCCACATTCTGCTTCTTTAATGTGCAAAGCAAGTCAACACTTCCCAGCTCATGCTCTCAGCACACACAAACCTGTTAAGCCTACAGCAGCATGAAGCGGCCTTCTATTGAACAGAATCCTTTCTAGAAGCCAGTCAGGGTTATGAATGACATCTTTATTCTATTACATGTGAAGTACCAGTAGCGCGCAAGTTGCTTTACTTCATCTCACAACAACACAAATAAGAAAACTAGGATGGCCCAGAAAGAAAATGAAAGGAGAGACAGGTAAGAAATTGTGCAGTCCCCACTCAACCCTGGTCTCCCTGTTCCCAAATCCTGCACCACCAGCCACCAGGCAAAAATTCCTGGCTTTGCTTATGTACTTGCTTAACAACCTTGAGGATTAAGTCTTGATCATCTTCCTTCTTCTGAAGGCTTGAATTCCTTCCAATCTGCTTCACCTGATTGACTGGTTAATGAAAGAGCTGATGTCTGCTTGGCTCTGTCCCCACATCTGAAGAGCTCATTATCTGCCTTCTCACTTTGGCAACTTTCTCTGTAGTACAAACAGCCTCGCTGTCTTCTGAGGCCCGAGGGAATCTTTTAATTCCCTTTTGATGAGGATAGTCACTTCCTGCCCTGAGTTTAAAGTGAAATTTGATCATATATATTTCCTGTCCGTCTCTCTTATGAGCAGTAGCTAACGGGTGGTATTAGTGCTTAAGCATTGATGTTCACCTCCCTCCGTGGGCTACCAAGATCACCCAAGGCAGTAATCCTGCAACCTCCTTTGTAGAAGATACCTCATAAAAGGAGTTGATTTAGGCTAGTTCTCAACTAATAGTTTCATAAAATATAGGGAAAAGAGAGGGTTGTGTAAACAGGTAGAACCACACAAAATACTTTGCCCTAGACTAAAAACTTACGTATTTGGAAATGCCTAAGATCTCATGAAAAGCAGACACTTCAGTTATTTTCTAATTTCTAAATAGATTGAAGAGAAGAATATATTGCATTTTACCTTGGTACACTAATGATTACTACAAATTTCACATATTTTAATATAACTTCACTGAAAAGTTAAGAAATTTTTTGAGTTTTATTGAAAACAGTCATAACTAGAAAAATAACTCGTCTTACATGATTTAATAAATTGTGCTGCAATAACCAAACTGTCAGATTAATTTAACTTAAATCCAACCCGATGAATTTCTGGTTTTTTTTTTTGTTTTTTTTTTTTTTTTGAGACGGAGTATTGCTCTGTCGCCCAGGCTGGAGTGCAGTGGCGCGATCTCGGCTCACTGCAAGCTCCACCTCCCGGGTTTACGCCATTCTCATGCCTCAGCCTCCTGAGTAGCTGGGACTACAGGTGCCCGCCACCACGCCTGGCTAGTTTTTTTGTATTTTTTAGTAGAGACGGGATTTCATCATATTAGCCAGGATGGTGTCATCTCCTGACCTCGTGATCTGCCCTCCTCAGCCTCCCAAAGTGTTAGGATTATAGGTGTGAGCCACCACGCCCAGCCAAATTTCTCTGTTTTAAAAAACATTTTGTTTATCCCAGAAATGCAGGTTGATTTAAAAATAGCAAATTAACGTAATTCATCATATTATCAGACTAATGAAACCTCCACATTGTCATCTCAAAAGATACAGAAAAATTATTTTACAACAATTGGCATTCATTCCTGATTTAAAAAAAAAAAAAAAAAAAAACCAACTCTCAGCTAATGCGGAACAGAAGGGAACTTCCTCTATCTGATAAAGCAATCCACAAGGAAACTACAGTTAACGTACTCAATGATGAAAGACTGAACGCTTTCCCAAGATCAGAAACAAGTCAAGGATGCCCAATGCCACTACTACTATTTGACATTGTACTGGAGGGTCTAGCCAATGCAGTAGCAAGTATAAGAATTTAAAGATGTCCAAATTGAAAAGGAAGGCATAAATCTCTCTTTATTTCCGACAGACATGACTCCATATACAGAAAATCTGATGGACTCTACAAATGCTATTAGAACTAATAAGTAAGCTTAGCATGGATGTAGGATGCAATATCAACACAAAAAAATAAGTTACGTTTCTGTATGCTAGCAAATAACTGGAAATTGAAAATTTAAAAATGCCATTTAGGATAACATTAAAAATATGAAATAGAGATAAATCTAACAAAAAAGTACAGCCCTTGTACACTACAAACTATAAACATCGCTGAGAGAAATTAAAGAAAACCAAAATAAATAGTTGTACTCTTTTCATGGATTGAAGGATTCAATATTATTATGATATTGAATCATAATAGGAGATACAGTGCAATCCTAGTCAAAATTCTAGCAGGTTGTTTTTGTGGAATTGGCAAACTGAATTTATAATATGGAAATGCAAAGAACCTAGAATAGCAAAATAATTTTGAAAAATAAGAAGCACTTTATAATAAGTCTTGCGGTTAGGTAGCACAACACACTACCAAACTGTAAGACTTACAAAGTTGCGGTAACCTACACAATGTAGTTTTGACCTGAGATCAGTTATTTGAGAGTAACTAAACAAAACGGAGTCTAGAAACAGACCTGTGCATATATGGTCAGTTGGTTTTCAACAAAGGTACAGGAACAATTCAATGGTAAAAAGAGAGTCATTTCAACTACAGTGTTAGAAAAGTTAATTTTTGGATGAAAAAAAAAAAGCCTGTGATCTGTACTTCACACCACTCAAAAATTAACTCAGATAATAGATGTAATTATGAAACCTAAAACTATAAAGCTTCTAGAAGTAAACACAGGAGAAAATCTATACGGCCTTGGACTAAGTGAACTTTTCTTATCTAGAACACCAGAAGTACAATGCACTAAAACATCATAAACTGGGCTTTATCAAAGTCAAGAAATTCTACTCTTTCAAAAACATCTTAAGAGATTGAAAAGACAAGCCACTGACTGGAAGAAAATATTTACAAATCACACATCTGTTAAAAGACTCATGTCCAGAACTTGTATATAAAGTACTCTCAAAACTCAATAATATGAAAACAAACACCTACTTTTAAAGATGGTCAAATCTGAACAGAAACTTCACCAAAGAATACATATGAGCTAGCTTGCAGTGGCTCATGCCTGTTATCCCAGCACTTTGACAGGACGAGGTGGGAGGATCACTATAGCCCAAGAGTTCAAGACCAGCCTGGGCAACACAGCAAGACCCCATCTCTACTGAAAATGGGAAAAAAAAAAAAAAAAGCCAGACATGGTGGCATATGCCTGTAGTCCCACCTACATGGGAGGCCAAGGCGGGAGGATCGCTTGAGCCCAGAAGTTTGAGGCTGCAGTGAGCCGTGATTGCACCACTGCAGCCTGGCAATTCATTATCTTGATTATGGCAAAGGTTTCCTATATGTCAAAACCTATCAAATTCATACTTTGAACATGGCAGTAGTGTATGTCAATTACACTTCAGTAAAGCTGTTATGCAAAAACCTTTTTATGATTTTAATTTATTCAATTGAGAAAGATCTGGATTATTTCTTTTTTGCTTTTTTTTTTTTTTTTTTTGAGATGGAGTCTTGCTCTGTTGCACAGGCTGGAGTGCAGTGGTGTGATCTCAGCTCACCTCAAGTTCTACCTCCTGGGTTCAAGTGATTCTCGTGCCTCAGTCTCCCAAGTAGCTGGGATTATAGGCACCCACTACTACGCCCAGCTAATGTGTTTTTTTTTTTTTAGTAGAGACGGGGTATCACCATGTTGGTCAGGCTGGTCTCGAACTCCTGACCTCAGGTGATTCGCCCACCTCTGCCTCCCAAAGTGCTAGGATTACAGGCGTGAGCCACCGTACAGGCATATTTGTATTTCCTATATTTTAAAATCCAAAACTGAGTTATTTTTGGAAGTGCTTTAAGCAGCAATTTCACAAGAACATTTACACATTTTAAACTTATTTATTTTTCATTTTTTATTTTTTGTGGAGACAGAGTCTCACTGTCTCCCAAGCTGGAGTGCGGTGCCACGATCTCGGCTCACTGCAACCTCCGTCTCCTGGGTTCAAGCGATTCTCATGCCTCACCCTCCAGAGTAGCTGGGACTACAGGCGCGCACCGCCACGCCCAGCTAATTTCTTTTGTATTTTAGTACACACGGGGTTTCACCATGTTGCCCAGGCTGGTCTTGAACTCCTGAGCTGGGGCAATCCCCCTGCCTTGGCCTCCCAAAGTGCTCAGATTACAGGCATGAGGAACATTTACACATTTAATGGTCTGACTAAAGAAGTAAAACTGTACAGTAAGGTCTCTAGATGGCAAATCTCTGTCAACAACGATCTGCTATCATTCAGCGTAACCTGGTGCTATGTAGAGGTCCGTGGGTGAAATGTGCAAAGGCATTGTCTCTAGGGGCTCAGGAGATTTACATATTCCAGAGAGGATGGGATCTTAAGGGAAAGCCCAGATAGGAGAACATGGTGATGGTAGCTTGGAATATTGGAATGGGAATAGTGCCTTGGCAGTATTCGCTCGGAGTCTTCCGGGAGTTGACGACACTCCTCATCCCACCCACTTACACAGAGTGAGGGGCGCTGTCCGAGCAACTGCATGTTTGCTTGGCTCTTCTAATTTGTGGGAAGACAACCAGAAAGCCCTGTGCTAGGGCATGCAAAGACCACAACAGTGAGACCCTTGGTGTCCTCTGTCTGCTTGAGAAGCTGAGAAGAGCAAAAGGGATCAAGGTGATCCAAGCATGTGTTGTGCTGATTTTTGTGTTTCTGCCAATTTCAATAAAAGATTCAATGTGCTGGTTGAACTGGCAATGTGGGCATGCAAAGGGCCACTGTGGATCTGTGGTGACAGCAGCTGTGACCAGTAGCAAATGTCTTTGACTCCACTTTAGGGAGCACTTTGTGGCTCTGTCTACAGTGAGCGACGCCCTCACAAACGAACTTACCAAGGGATACAGTACGAAGTAAGAAAGGGAACTAGCGATACTCACTGCTTGCTAGACAGAAATACTCTGGGGTCTAGCCACGAAGGACTCCAACGCCACATCGGGATGGACAGTTAACAGTAACCACTGAAGGGCATCCAGCTAACCTCATAAGAGTGGAGTCATCTGAATATTCAGAGATGAAGGTAACTAAGTGTGAGTCTTTCTTTGTTTTTGTCTGCCTAATAAAATTGTCGTATGTGAGATGCTTTCAAGAATCTGATGTCTGAGAAAACTCTAGAAATAAATATAACAGGGCCGGGCATGATAGTTCATACCTGTAAATCCCAGAGCCAGGCTGAGGTGGGAGGATAGCTTGAAGCCAAGAGTTTGAGACCAACCTGGGCAAAAGTGAGGCCCTGTCTCCACAAAAAATAAAATAAAATAAAATAAAATAAAATAAAATAAAATAAATTAGCTGGGTGTGGCAGCTTGCACCCATAGTCCCAGTTACTTGGGAGGCGGAGGCAGGAGGATCGCTTGAACCCGCTTGAGTTTGAGGCTGCAGAGAGCTATTGTGCCACTACCCTCCAGCCTTATCTCTAAAAAAATGAATGAATGAATGAGTAAATAAAAAATAAAATAGTTTAAACTGTTGCTGTTCAATAGTGGAATTTTTTTTTCATGATGGAAATATTCTTTGTTACACATTAGCCACTAGTCCCATGTGATCACTGAACACTGAAAACTGTGACTAACACAACTAAGTTACTGAATTTTAAATTGCATTTCACCGTAACTAATTTCAATTTGTATTTGAATAGTGACCTGTGGCCAATGGCTGCAATAGTGAACAGTTGTATCCTGTCATGAAACAGTCTGCGTTTTAGTTGGAGGTATATCATGTTTCCCCGCCTCAGTCAAGTTAGAAACCAATTAAATTGCTACAAAGAAAAAGCACCAGTACTTTTGTATACTGTATTTGAGAGTATCTCAAAAGGGGTACAATTTTTTTTTTCTATTCCTGTTGGTTTTTCTTTTTTTCTGTTGAATACCAAGAGAAAAATTTAGAAATACAGCATAAATATTTATTTGCTTTTTTTTTTTTTTAAGGGAAACCCATTCGTTTCATTAAGTTAAGATTCGTTTCTTTCGAGTTCTACATACCGACCAAGAAAGGGTAGATAAATATTATTGTGCTACTCAGCATTAACTCACATTTTTCCTGTTAGCAGAACGATGGGTTTTGTTTATTCCTTTGTTTGTCGTCTGAGTAACTATCAATGCCACACAAACCTATCCACCCCTCCCACCCCTATCCTATTACACAAACTTGGTAGGAGTTTGGTTTAGAAACTTTCTAATCATCCTATCAGAACTTGCACCTGTAGTCCAGCTACTCCGGAGACTGAGGTGGGAGGATCGCTTGAGTCTAGGAGTTTGAGACCAGCCCGAGCAACATAGCAAGATCCCCCACCTCAAAAAATAAAAAATAAAGTGAAATGAGATTTTTGTTGGGACTGTAGGTAGAAAGACATGCTCATGCCACCAGAATGTTGAGAAGTGAATACAATTTGAGCCTGAAGGGGCCATGTGGAGCTGAGGGGTCACCAACATAAAGGAAGGTAGAACCAAGAAATGCAGAAAAATCAAGTTTAGGTCTAATGATGTTGTTTGAACTTCAACATCCAGTCACAGAAAAAACCTGCCCAGGAGAATTTGTTCTAAAAACAGCTTTATTGAGATATAATTCACATATCATATCATTCATCTCTTTAAACTTTACAATTCAATGATTTTTAGGATATTCATATTTAAATATGAACCATAACCACCATCAATTTTTGGACATTTTCACCACTCTCTGAAAAACCTGCACCCATTAGTGGTGACTCCCCTTCCTCTTCACCCTCCAGCCCTAGGCAACCACTAATCTATTTTCTGTCTCTAGAGATTTGCCTGTTTCAGACAAACGGATGGTTCCATTTCATATGAATGGAAACTTCGTATGCAATACAGGGTCGTTTTTGACTCACTTTTTTCACTTAACATAATGTTTTCAAGATTTATCCAAATTGTAGCATGTATCAGTACCTCATTTTTTTATTGCCAAAATGAAAAAATTTTGAAATAAACTTTTTATTTTGTAATACTTTCAGGTTGCAAATATAATATTCATACTCTTCACCCAGTTTCTCCTAATATTAACATCTTACATGACCATGGTACATTTGACAAAACTAAGGAATAGTACTGTTTAGCTAAACTATAGACATTATTTGTGTTTTTTAAAATAAAATGTATTTTTTTCTGTTTCAGAATGTAATCCAGGAAACCACATTGCATTTAGTAGTCATGTCTCCTTAGTTTCTCTTCTGGTGTATAACATTTTCTTATTTTTCCTTGTTTTTCATGATCCAGAAATTTTGAAGGGTATAGGCCAGGTATTTTATAGGATTTCCCCCAATTTGGGTTAGTTCCATATTTTTTCTTCATTATTATTGCCCCCAGGGGCCCAGGTGCGGTGGCTCACACCTGTAATCCCAGCTTGGGGAGGCCAAGGCAGGCAGATCACCTGAGGTCAGGAGTTCGAGACCAGCCTGGCCAACATGGCGAAACCCTGTCTCTACTAAAAATACAAAAATTAGCTGGGCATGGTGGTGTGAGCCTGTAGTCCCAGCTACTCAGGAGGCTGAGGCAGGAGAATCGCTTGAACCCGCGAGGTGGAGGTTACACTGAGCCGAGATTTCATCACTGCACTCCAGCCTGGGAGACAGAATGACACTGTCTCAAGAAAAAAAAAAAGATTGCTCCCAGGGTTTGTTTTTCATAAGAATACCTCAGAGATGAGGTTTGTAGCTCTCTTCACATCATATTAGGGGGTAGGTGATATTCAGATGACTTACCGCTTGGTTAAGACGGTATCTTCCAAGTTTCTACTCTGTAAAGTTATGTCTTTCCTTTCCATTCTCTGTGTTTGGCACTGAGTCCCTAAGTTCGTCCCTCACTCAAGGATAAGGAAATTAAGGTCTACCTCCTGGAGCGGGGAGTATCTACATATACTGTTTGGCATTCTTCTGTAAGAAAGAGATGCCCCTTCTCACTCCTTCATTCATTCATTTATACCAGTATGGACTCATCAATACTTATTTTATTGTTTGTGTTATAATCCAATGCTATCATTATTTATTTGGTTGCTCAAATTATTCCAGGTTTGTCAATAGGGAGCCCTTCTAGGTTGGCTTTTTGGTCCTTTTAATATGGCTCTTTCTCTTCCTCTTTCTCCTCTTCCTTTTCCTCCTCTTCTTCTTCCTTCTAGTCCTAGTCCTCCTCCCCCTAATCCTTCCCCTCATCTTCCTGCCCCTCACTCCTCCTCCTTCCCCTCTTTACCCTTCTTCCTCCTCCTCCTCTTTCTCCTCCTCTTCCTCCTGATTCTTCCCCTTCTCCTTCTGCTTCTGGTCCTTCCATCCTTCCTTTTCCACCTTTCTCCTCTTCCTCCCACCCGTCCACTCCTCCTTCTGCTTCTCATTAGTACTTCCTTACTTTCTGGCACTACAAAATGCTCCACAACTGTCTTGTATTTTCCTTGCCCCAGCTCTAGAATCAGCCATTTCTCCAAAGAGCCCTGCTTCCTTTTACTGGAGAATGATATGTGGAAACCAAAATCTGGGCACTGAGTGTGCTTATTCCCATTGGGGTGCAACTGCTGCTGAGTCAACATACGTATGCATACTAACTCATACATATGCACATCTAAGATTATTTCTTTTTCTATCTATTTGCATATATATAAACATAAACAGGAGCTTATATTGATATCTCTGACTCTAATCTAGAGCCACAGGGTTCATTCTGAGCGTCACCTCTTCCTTATTTTTGACTTCATATCTGACCATGAGAAATCTGGTTCCTCATATGTACCCATTTGTTCACACCTGGGACACATGCAAAGTAGTTTCAGAAGCGCTAATTTCCACTCCCTGTTAGAAAGAAATTTACCAACTTGGGTACAGTGTTTAGTCACAATTCTTTTTGTTCATAGCCTTCTATTACCAGATAAATAAACTCCTTTTTGTGGTTTTGCAGATTTGAACTGCATGATCCAATACTTTTATCTCTTATAACATAGCTTACATGCATTAAAACTCCTTGTTTTTTAAAAAAGTGCTGCCCTCTATTTTATAATTTTTTGCAATATATTTAATGCTGTGATTTGACATCAATTATGAGGAACCTAAGTCTATTATTAAGTCCTTGGAACTTACCTAAAATACAGGGAAATTGTATTTCCTGTCCTCCATATAAAGCTGTCCTCCATATAAAGAAGCTGTCCTCCATATAAAGAAAAACACGTTCCTCTAAGAAAAAACGTTCATCTAGAAGGAACAAAACAAGATTATGTGGCAATATTGTTATTGAGTGCCATAATTAAGCAAGTTTCAAAATCCGTGGTGGCTGGATCATAACATGGAACAATAATATTTTTTGAATGATTGCAGAGGACTGATGGGCCAATGTGAAATTTGTTATCCTAACTACTTTTTCAAAGGCTTTCAAATACTTTTTCTTGCATACTCATGTTCTTTTTTTCTATATCAACCCTATGAAGATAACTTTATTATAATTATCATGATAATAATTTTCCCTGATTTTCCAAGAAGTGAAGCTGAGTGCCTAAGCTAAGCAATACAGCTAGATTAAAAAATGGGTTCTTGAACTCAAATTCCCCTGCCCTGTCATTTCCACTAGGTTATTGATAAGGTCATTTTCTATGGTGTGGATGTTTTTTCCCCTCCAAACTTAATTTTGAAATTTGATCCCCCATGTTGGACTTATGGCCCAATGAAAAGTGTTTGGGTCCTGGAGGGAGTGGATCCTTGATGAATAAATTAACACTCTCCATAGGTCAGTGAGTGAATTGTCACTCTAGTAGTTCCTTCCACAGCTGGTTGTGTAACAGAGCCTGCCACAGCTCTCCTTACTCTCTTGCTTCCTCTCTCACCATGTGATCTCTGCACATGGCTGGCTCCTCTTCCACTTTCTGCAGTGAGTTGAAACAGCCTGAGACCCTCGTCAGTTGCAGGTGCTTAATCTTGAATTTTCCAGTCACCAGAATTGCAGGCCAAATAAATCTCTGTTCTTTATAAACTACCCAGTCTCAGATATTCTGTTACAGCAACACCAAATGAACAAAGACAGTCATCACGCCACTGAGGATGCTAACATATTGACATCACATAGGTTATTGGACGTTTTTGGAAGGAGGCTCACAACTCTTTCAAGAGAGCCATGGAAGGTCCCTGAGTTCAGAAAGATAGCATATATTCCTTTTCTCATCACACCATTAGCCATAAACCTATGACATAAATAGTAATGCTGTGAAATAAACATACAGAAAATAAACACTTAGATTTGTAAAAGCCCCATAAATGTTTCCATTTCTTTTCCTTCTCTTTCTCCTCCTCCTCCTTCTCTTCTTCCTCCTTCTCCTTCTTCCTCTTTTTTGCCAAATAAAAAATTTCAAATCATTAACTTACATAAATAACTCATCTATAAGGGATACAGATTTTTACATTTAAATTACTTTGAGTTTGCTGGCAGCCTTTAACGACAAACCTGGAAAAAGATGCAGGGCCTATGGTAGTTTCACATGGTAGCTGCCTGGCAAATGTTTGTTGAATTAACCAGTTATTCAAAATCAACAAATATTTACTGAGGTAAACTCTGTGGAGGTGCCAAAAAGAAAAGATCTGTGTCCCCAAGCATCAATGACCTTATTGAGTAGACTGAGGTGTTAACACCAGAACCTACTTAGAGTCACCAATGAAAGAGCCAAGGATAATTATTGAAAAGCCAGCATGGGTCTAATTACCAGTTAAGTGATGGAGAATAGGTAATGAAGAACTTCTGAGCAGAAAGTAGTGGTTATTCAAGCAGAGATGACCAAGTGGATGTTTTACAGGGGAGATAGTTCGAATCTGATGTTAAAGGGTGGATATGCTTTGGGCAGGTGGGCCAGTTGCTATGAGAGCATTGGAACAGGGAAACACAAAGGTTTCCTATATGACACACGTTTTTCCATTTCAGAGAGCATAAAAAGGTGTTTGGGGTGAAGTTGCTTATGTCAGAGCAATCAGTGGTCTTTAATCACAGATCTCAAAGAAGCAAAAACTCTCAAGTACTCTTTAAAACTCTGGAGATTAAAATAAAACAAATTATGGCCAGGTGCAGTGGCTCATGCCTGTAATCTTAGCCCTTTGGGAGGCCGAGGCGGGCAGATCACTTGAAGTCATGAGGTCAAGACAAGCCCGGGCAACATGTCAAAACCCCGTCTCTACTAAAAATCCAAAAATTAGCCAGGGATGGTGGCACATGCTTGTAGTATCAGCTACTTGGGAGGCTGAGGCACGAGAATCACTTGAACCCAGGAGGTGGAGGTTGCAGTGAGCCAAGATCGTGCCACTGCACTCCAGCTTGGGCAACAGAGCAAGACGCAGTCTCAAAAAATAAAAAAATAAAAAAAATTTTAAAATTAAAATTAAAATTTTTAAACAGCAGATAATTGCTTTTTTCTGATTTTTTAAAAAATGGCTTTGTAATACTAGCAATTATCTTTTCCTGGAGTTTTGTGTATGAGTTAAAATTTAAAGTTTAGCTAATCTCTGTATTTATGAGTTAAAGTGAAATTACTTAAATAATCAAGTCATAATAATTTTCAATATTAAGTACTGAAAAAAAATCCCAAATGTCAGACTATCTTTTATAAACTCACCTTAGTTTTTCAACTTTTATGTTTTTAATTGAGATTATATGTTATGTGTGGAATAGATGTTTTCTGTTTATTTCTCTTTCATTAATTAGCAGATCAATTTTACAGGTTATTCCTTTCATCTCAATAACTTGAGGTCCACTGTGGTTTCTGAAGTCTGCAAAGAACTTGTGATCAGAAAGTTCCACCCAGAACTTGGAGCCTCAGTTTCCTGCATTTGTATATATCTATAGTTAAATGACAATAATATGTATTCATCTTGCTCTTAGAAGTAGGTTGGCTGTTTTTAAAACACACACTTTTTCATCTAATGATACCAGGATGAAAACTTTCCATTTGCTGAGGGAGTCTAATTAAAGAAACTGAAAAGAAACTTATTCATTATTGGAGGAAAAATTATTTGCCTTCTGAATAGTGCTAGAAGCACATGTCATGAAGATGTGCTAAAAATAAAAAAAAAAGTCTTGTTGTTCTTTTTTGTTTAATGTAGCTGTGTGAGGCAGCTGCAAACTTTCATTTTCATGGAAACAATCCCACACCCTTGTTCACCCCAAAGAGTTCTTTTCATCCAACTAGGAACAGATTTTTTTCCCCAAATTTGATAGGATCATAAAATTTTGAAACTTAGAGATCCTTCTGTCTAACTTTATAAACTAAGTAAGGAGACAAGTATAATGCAGGGAAACAGTGGGAAAATCTATCCACAGAGCTCAACTCTTACCCTGCACTTACCTACAAGCAAATTACACTCCAGCAGCATTAAGCTTCTCTAAAAGATCTGGTGATTTTAGGACTCCATATCTTGGCATTGGAAACTCCTCTTGCCTGGAAGGACTGGCTCTTCTGTCATCGTGAACATGCCTGCTCTTCCTTCAAGACCCAGTTCAAAGATCACATCTGGTCAAATGTAGTGGCTCACGCCTGTAATCCCAGTACTTTGGGGAGGTGAACCTGGGAAGAATACTTGAGCCCAGGAGTCTGAGGCTGCAGTGATGGTGCCACTGCAATACAGCCTGGGCAACAGAGCAGGATCCCATCTCTTTAAAAAAAAAAAAAAGAAAGAAAAAAAAAATCTTTCCCAGCTCTGAGGCCAGTAGTATCTTGTGACTCTGTGTTCCCCTAGAGTACTTTGCTGCCATCTCTACCATGGCACTTGGCATGGTGCCTTACAACAATGTGTTCCATGTCTACTCACTAGCTTATGAGTGTTTTAGTTCTTTATTTGTATATATCCATTGCCTAGCACAGTACTTGCCACATAAATAATTAATAACTGATAATTGAATGATTGGCCAGAAGCTCTCCTGGCCTTCAAAAGATTGGCTACACGTTCTCATATCTTCTCTAAATTAAAATCATTACCTTAATAATCATTCTCAGTCTCACACCTTTTGACAAGTAAACTAAATATTAGCTTGTTTTCTCATATCCAAGCCTCTTTAATATGTTTGTTGAATAAATTATTCACCGCAACCTACTATTTGTTAAATTCAAGGCATACAGGGCCATTCAGACTTCACCTTCAAAACATTTAATCACTGGGCTCAGCACGTTTAAAATAAAATAAAATTAGAGTTTGATTACTTTTGTCTTTTTGTAAGAAGTTTGTCTGTCGTTTATTAACTAGATATAATTAGGCTTCATAATTGGGGTATTGCTTTTTGTAATTGTTTTATCCACATGTTTGGCCCAGAGGAGTACTCCTTCACTTATAAAATCTCCCATCACATATTTCATGGACTAGGAAGGATAGAGTCTAAGATTGTATACACACACACACACACACACACACGTATATATATCTCCGTCAAAGGTACTACCAAGTACAAGATGTCAACATTTTAAAACTTGATTTTATTTTTTTTTTTTTTATTTTTTTTTTTTTTTTTGAGACGGAGTCTCGCTCTGTCGCCCGGGCTGGAGTGCAGTGGCCGGATCTCAGCTCACTGCAAGCTCCGCCTCCCGGGTTTACGCCATTCTCTTGCCTCAGCCTCCCGAGTAGCTGGGACTACAGGCGCCCGCCACCTCGTCCGGCTATTTTTTTGTATTTTTTAGTAGAGACGGGGTTTCACCGTGTTAGCCAGGATGGTCTCGATCTCCTGACCTTGTGATCCGCCCGTCTCAGCCTCCCAAAGTGCTGGGATTACAGGCTTGAGCCACCACGCCCGGCTAAAACTTGATTTTAATAAATCATCTCCATCTTTGTCTTCCAGTCCAGGGGTGAAATGGAAGTTATTTGCCCTGGGAACGTTGACTATATTGCTAATGAATCATTTCTGCTGTGACAGGAGGCCCCAGCACTGGGTTCCTGGGTGTTCTCTCCATTGCCGTCACTGGTTTTATATGTTTGTTTCAAATGAGCCAAACTGGTGCATTCAGCCTCTATGGAAAGGTCACTAACCTGTCAGAGCAGGGAATTCCTGAGGAGTGTTGGACAGATCTTTTGGGAAAAAAATCAAAGGCTGCATAGAACTTGGGGTATAAGCAAACTATAAGCACACACGGAGCCAAAAATAAATGTAGCGTATTGGCAAAGGCTCAGGGCTCAGAAGTTAGTCTTTGAAATTTCTGGTATAACTTTCAAGCTTTCCCTATAAATAGAAAATATTAACATTTGCAATTCTTTACAGTACTAAGCAGTTGCTCCCTAGAGAAAAGTACAGAAATTCTAAGTGTTACTCTTACCTGTTTTTTCTCTTCATTAAGCCAGTTGCCGTAATTGATTTTTAGACATACAAAAAAAAAAAGTCTTTAAATTTTACCGTATACTTTCCTATAAAGAGTTTGACATGAGTTAAAATCATGTCTTTTCATATATGGGGCTACCATATTCTTTTTCCTGAAACACAAAAAGATTTTAGCATTTTTGTATCTGTGTTTCTGCACATAAGAATGTTTTGCTCTCTTCCTTTCTTTTTTCTTTTTCTTTCTTTTTTTTTTTTTTGAGAGAGTCTCACTCTGTTTGCCCAGGCTGGAGTGCAGTAGCACAATCTCGGCTTACTGCAACCTCTGCCTCCTGGGTTCTAGTGATTCCCCTCCCTCAGCCTCCCGAGTACCTGAGATTACAGGCGCCTGCCACCATGCCCGGCCAATTTTTGTGTTTTTAGTAGAGATGGAGGTTCACCATGTTGGCCAAACTGGTCTCGAACTCCTGACCCCAGGTAATCCAAAGTGCTGGGATTACAGATGTGAGTCACTGTGCCCTGCCTCTTCCTTATTTTTTTAAATATATGTGCATATATTACACATGTATATTATATATGATATATATAATACATATATATTAAATACACATATAATATGTAGTGTATATATATTACGTATGTGTGTAAGATACACATACATATATACGTACATACATATGAAAAATAGAGCTCTATTAAAATTACACTTTAAGTAAATTACCAGACAGATCTTATTGACTAGGGGAGGCCTATAGAAATAATCATCTAATAATAATGTAGGAAATGTGTTTTCTCATTCCACATTCCAATCATACTTACATATACCATTTCCCCTGGAAATGAAAGTGGAGACATACTGGGAAAAGATATTCACACATGCATGTCCTGATTAGGGCAGGAAGTAACTGACACATCTCAGGAGAGCCTTTCTTGCAACCCCGCCAGGCCAGTTGCATGGATTCCAGATGTTTATGGGCTTGTTAGAAACTTTGAATTGTTATCTGAACCAGAACGGTTACACTAAGCACTGACTCCCCGTTGCTTCATTCCTCACATCCCCCTAGATTTGACTTGCTGTGTCTTTATACCAGAGACTGAAAGAAGAAAAGAAAAACCTAAGCCCACCCATTACCCTGGCAAAACTTTTAATCAAAACACTCCCACCGGTTTCCTAGCTTTCTCCTTCAACCAACAAAGAAAGGTAAGAGATCACTTTTCCAAAGTCATCGAAATATCAATTCTAGTTTTCAAATCTTATTCTGCTCAGAAGCCCATTCGCTGGAGAATGGTTGTTAATATTTGAGCATGGATGTACTTTCTCCCCGAGACAGAACACGAGGCTGGGTGATACCCCAGGCGGAGGAGCCATGCTCTATGGACTCCTCCAGGCTTCCCAGTCTCCTGCCTCTCCTCTCCCTCAATCCACTCTATCACAGTGTGGACAGCAGTGAAATATGTTTCACATTATCCAAGTAAGAGAAGGGCTTTTCTTTTCTTCTGTATTGCAAATAAAAGAGAAATTCCCTTTCCATGACGTATTCCCTGGGTACATTTTTTAAACTTTTATTTTAGGTTCAGGGGTACAAGTGCAGGTTTCTTATGTACAACTCACGTCATGGGGGTTTGCTCTACAGATGATTTCAGCACCCAGGTACCAAGCATAGGCCCTAATAGTTATTTTTTTCTGTTCCTTTCCCTCCTCCCCCCTTCCACCCTCAAGAAGGCCCCAGTGTCTGTCGTTCCCTTGTATGTGTCCGTGAATTCTCATCGTTTAGCTCCCACTTGTAAGTGAGAACATGTGGCATTAGTTCTATAATAAAAGACAAACAGTTACAGGTGAGGAAAACAATTGAACCAAATTTGGTATTTGCATAACCCAGTCCCCTTCTTCTGAGGCAGGGTGACTGGATATGGCCTGACCCTTCTCTTCCTTTGAAATGTTACCCCCTGCATTGGTGTGTCATCCCCGTGACTGGAGTTGGTCCCTTAACCACGTGTAGAACCTTGTCTGGTGGCCGGTGCTTCTGTTCCAGTGTGAGGTTCACTTTCAGTCTAAGGGCTGGTTTTTGCTCATTGCTCTCTGCATGCAGGGCCGCTGAAAGTGAATCATGTAGCAAAGCTTTTCAGGAAATTTGTGTTACAGGATGTTTAACTCTGTTAAGGAGAGTCGGTAATGGTCAGTTGAGCCCAGTTACATGGAAAATCAGCACGGTTATCCATCCATTACTCAGTTTTCTGGGGGGAAGTGTTAGGGAAAATAATTGCTTAGTAAGACTAAAACTTGTATTAGAGAAGCAAACAGTGAACTTCATTAATAACATTTAATAGGAAATATGTAGTCTTTCATGTTCAGAAATGGCCATTTTCTAATTATCGTTTGCTAATAACGAGTCACTCTGTCCAGTCTTGGGGACAAGATGGTTGTTTGTAGGACGAATCAGTAGATTGCAGTGGTGTTTTTTTCCCCCTAACCAATGATTTCCACAAAATCTAGGGTTTTTTTTAACCTCTGGAAAGCTATTTAAAAACATTAAGGAATTATTTTTGATCTCCTACTATATTATGTCTCTTCTTACATGAAGTCAAGCAAAAACACATTAAAGACCAGTTTATTCCAGAAGTGAAGTATCTTACTTTCTAGACATGTCTAGTAAAATCGTCTAAACTCTGGAGTAGGAGAAACCTGTTTACCACTAGCAGAGTCAGCAGCAATCTGAAGTCATATGAAAAAACGAGTCTGAAAATAGGAAAGAAATTCCTCCCTGCGTCTCAAAGTGGCTAAAACCACAAGCACTTCCAGGCATTCACTGTTTCAGAAGGCAGGGATTGAGGGGGAACATGCAATGTAGATTCAAAAGAAAACTCTAACAAATTATTCGAAGAAAGGGGCAGTGGTGTTTCAATCACAGTGGAAGACCCACAGGCAAACCTGAAGTGATGTTCATTTCGTTTTGCTTTGAGTCTCAATTTTGCCCTTTCTCTGGTGTCTCATTTCTCTAAGCTTTCAGTCAGAGACCACCTTGTTAAATGTGTTGGACTCAGACACAACAATATCCGAGTCAGAGAACTAAATAAATAAATTGTAAACAATTTCTTGGAGAGCTGAACCTGAGTAGCCCCCATGGAGCCTCACTGGCTGTAGGTATCCGGAAGTGTTTGTTCTGTCCCACAGGAAGGAAACCAGTGTGTCCTGAAGCCATGTCCCTGGCACTTATTGGACAAAGCTGAATACTGTGGGTGGATAAGGGTTAATCAGGTGGTGAAAAGTCAGGGAGGTGGGGAGGAAAAGCTACAAAGGGAATCAATGGTTGGAAAACAATGCAGCAGGTATAAGATGAAATATCAAAGGAGATGAGGTTCAGGGACCTTGCAAACTGTAGAGAATAGAGACAAACTTTGAAATCAGCTGCAGTAGGACTGGAGCATAAGGAACAGAATCCAGGACTGTGGAAATTAAGAGGAAACTGAGGGAGACGTAGCTTCTGCATTGACATAGAAGTGCAGTTAGGAGGAGTGGTCATTGGCCTCCTGTAGTGACAGTCACAGTTGGGGTCTATGTGTTTCTTATAAGTATACTCCAGGTCTAACGGTATTAGGAATTGGTAGTGTGCCTTTTGGCCCAAGGGATTGAGGATCCATGGACTCTGGTTTTTCAGGTCGTATTGTTAGAGCACTAGAGTCCCAGGTCTTTTCTAATTTCTGTTCAGTGCCACCTGCAACTTCTTCTTCTTCTTCTTTTTTTTTTTTTTGAGATGGAGTTTCATCCGTCGCCCAGGTTGGAGTGCAATGGTGTGATCTCAACTCACTGCAACCTCCACCTCCGGGTTCAAGCCTGCAACTTCTGATGAGGATTGAAAAGTCCACAAAGCTTAGGGATGAAAAGAATATGAAGTCATGTCTGTCAAAGAGATTGCTACTTAAAGGCTTTGGATCTCACGGTGGCTCATGCCTGTAATTCCAGGACTTCGGGAGGCAGAGGTGGGCGGATCACCTGAGGTCAGGAGTTTGAGATCAGCCTGGTCAACGTGGTGAAACCCCATCTATACCAAAAATACAAAAAAAATTAAATGGGCGTGGTGGTGGGTGCCTGTAATCCCAGCTACTCGGGGGGCTAAGGCAGAACAATTGCCTGAATTCAGGAGGCAGATGTTGCAGCGAGCTGAGATCGTGCCACTGCACTGCAGCCTGGGTGATGAAGCGAGACTCTGTCACAAAATAAAATAAATAAATAAATAAATTTTTTTTTAAAAAGGCTTTGGATCTAAGCACTTGGTGGTTCTCCAACTTTTATACGTATGAGAGTCACAGTGGTGGGGAGTGGCAGGAGATGGTTTAAAATACAACCAATCCAGAGATGGTGTTTCAACAGATCTGGGGTCAGAACCCAGGAATCTGTGCACGTAACCAGAGCTGTAGGCCATTCTGATCAGGCCAGCAGCTGACACACATGCAGAGTGGTGCCATTGAGAAAAACGTGCCTCCAGTGGGTAGACCAATGTAAAAGGCCTTGTTTCTCAGGTTCCCCCACAGCCTTGCCAGTGAGAACGTTTTGGCCATCAGGGCTGGTAAAATTTCAGTCCAGCTCCTCCCTACTTGGCTAGGCAGAGTATAACCTCCACAGCCTCCCTCAGTGGTCCTGATCCTTTAAAGATGTTCTTTGAACCTACTTTAATTCACCCTAAACTGCCCTGATGATAACAGCGTCCCAGTAGCTTAATAAATGAGGGGTCCAGCTGGGCGCTGTGGCTTACGCATGCAATTTCAGTACTTTGGGGAGCCGAGGTGGGAGGATTGCTTGAGGCCAGGAGTTCGAGACCAACCTGGGCAATATAGCAAGACTACATCTCTAAAAATAAAAATAAAAATAAAAATAAAAAATAAAAAATAATTAGCCAGATTTAGTGGCACATACCTCCAATCCCAGCTACTCAGGAAGCTGAGGCCAGAGGATTGCTTGAGCTGGTGAGGCCAAGGCTGCAGTGCGTTATGATTGCGTCACTGTACTCTCGCCTGGGTGACAGAGCTCGACCTCATCTCAGAAAAAAAAAAAAAAAAAGAGAGAGAGAAGTTCCTGGGTACCACCTTAAGCCTATCAAATCAGACTCTTCAAAGGCCCAGATTGGGAATCAGTATTTTTAACAAGTGTCTCGATCAGGCATTTGGGAAGCATCGATTTTAAAGGGTGGTAAAACACTAACGCAACCTTTCTCCTTTGTGTGTTCTCTCCGCCTGGGGAAATCAGAGGCATCTTTCTACTCCAGATCTTATTGCTTCCCAGAATGGAATAGAAAGACATAATCATATGGACAGAAAGAGCAGACTTGAAAAATATTTATGAAGGTCAAAATGGAGTGGAAAAATATAATCCAAAACAAGACACATGTGTTCCTGGAAGAAGAAACTGGGAATATTGTCTTGTAGTTTTAGGCTTAAGCAGCTGTAATTGTTGGGTTTGCATCTACAGTGCCTCTTTCCACTTGTCATACTGTGCAAGGTGATAGATGAAATAAATTTAAACTTTTTCATGTCATCATACCTACAGATATTAAACACTTTCAGTTGCGGTAAGCTTATCTGTTAATAAACTTATTAATTAAAGAATAGGTGTCTCACCATTTTGCCTTTCACTTTATAAAATAATACCAAAAAGACCTACCAGGAAAGAGCAAAAGTAAGTCTGAATAAAAATGTTAGAGGGCCTGGCGCAGTGGCTCACACCTGTAATCCCAGCAGTCTGGGAGGCTGAGGTGGATGGATTGCATGAGGTCAGGAGTTTGAGGCCAGGCTGGCCAACATGGTGAAACTCCGTCTCTACCAAAAAATACAAAACTTAGCCAGAATGGTGACACGTGCCTGTAGTCCCAGCTACGGGGGGAGGCTAACGTGGAAGGATTACTTGAACGCGGGAAGTGAAGGTTGCAGTGAGCCAAGATCAAGCCACTGCACTCTATCCTGGGTGACAGAGTGAGACCCTGTCTCAAAAAAAAAAAAAAAAAAAAAAGTTAGAAGTGGATCCCTGATTTAAATATTCTTATTTTGTAAATGTCTTAAACACAATAGCAAACAGGTAAATAAAATACAAGCTTCAGATTCTGGTAATTATCTGGCATTATAGTGATCTAATTTCTATAATGTTTAACATTATAGGATCAAACCCCTACAATGTGTGATGTTTGGAATTACAATAGTCACCAGTGTCTTATTCTTCTAAAACTAAAAATAAAATCTCTAATATGGTGGCCTATAAAAGCTAGATTCTATTTTTAAAGGGATTCTGGTCAAGAACTGGCTTAGTAATGTGTAAGTAGTTGTAAAATGAGACAGGATAACTTTGGATACTCCTGGCTGGTATTTATGACCAGCTAGGGTCCTTGATCACTTGATGGTCTAATGACCACTCACAACCAGGCGTGAGCATGGTTGACAGCCTTAGGTCCTGTGTTCTTCCAGCAGGCTTAACAAAATTGATTCCTCATGAATGTGGATGGTCATATTCACTTCTGGAGGGGAGTACCTACGCTGTGAATACTTGCTGAGACATGTTACACATGAAACCCCAACAGGAAAAGACCTTTCTAAATCTACAGGTGTGCTTTTCACAAAGACAGGATTCTTTGTGAGGAGCAAACAGCAACCTTGCCAGCTATCTGATTACAAAGCCAAAGGTTTCAGCGAACAAACTCTTGTTTCTGGAATACGGGTGCCACAGAGGCTGGAAACATTGGAAAAGCCTCTGACCATGGTTCCAAGGGTGTGGCACTGAGAAACTCTTGGCCAGAATGCTCTGATGCTGCTGAAAGAGGGACATGGAACATGGATCTGCCCTTCCAAAACCCAGCAACAGTTTTCTCAACATTTAGATCAGGTTCCTGAGAAAGAAATTTCAGCCTTTTTTTTTTTTTTCTTTTTGTAATCAGTAATTTTTTTTCCTTTGGAAACAAGGTCTTCTTCTGTCACCCAGGCTGAACTGCAGTAGTGTGACTATGGCTCACTGCAGCCTTGACTTCCTAGACTCAAGAGATCCTCTCACCTCAGCCTCCTGAGTAGCTAGGACTACAAGCGTGTGCCATCACACCCAGTTAATTTTGTTTATTTTTTATAGAGACGGGTTCTCACCATGTTTCCTAGGCTGGTCTCAAACTCCTGGGCTCAAGTGATCTTCCTGCATCAGCCTCCCAAAGTGCTGGGATTAGAAGTGTGAGACATTATATGCAGCCTGTAATCAGTATTCTTAAATTAAAATGAAGAGCAAATTTCCTAGAGTTGCCTTTTAAAGTGCTTATTGGGTTTTAAAGGATGTTGAATTTTTCCTCCTTAGTCTATTGTGTGGCAGATGCTTGGCTAGTCTGTCACTGTCCAGTATTTGTACAGGAGTCAGTTTATGTGCACCTTGGAGGGGGTAGTGCAATAAAACTGGGAGTTTTGCAGTGCGTCAGATTCCCATCGGTGGAGCGCTTGTATCAGCACACATTAAAATTATAAAACCAGATACTGACTTCCAGACTACACTTATAGACTGATAGCTACTGCCACAGTTACCCACTCTCAGCTGTCTGCAGTCACACGTACTGTTGAAAAAGAAACACAGGAATAAAGATAGATCCGTCAGGGCCAGGCGCGGTGGCTCATGCCTATAATCCCACCACTTTGGGAGACCAAGGCGGTTGGATCACGAGGAGATCAAGACCATACTGGCTAACACGGTGAAACCCTGTCTCTACTAAAAATACAAAAAATTAGCCGGGCGTGGTGGCGGGCGCCTGTAGTCCCAGCTACTCGGGAGGCTGAGGCAGGAGAATGGTGTGAACCCGGGAGGCGGAGCTTGCAGTGAGCCCAGATTGCGCCACCACACTCCAGCCTGGGCGACAGAGGGAGACTCCGACTAAAAAAAAAAAAAAAAAAAAAAAAAAAGATAATTCAGAAAATCTGTGAGTTTGGAAACTCTATTGGTGAAAAAGGTAACAAGTGGAATCGGGTCCTGAGTGTTTAACCTGGGGCTGATTTCTAAGTGTAGTTTGCCTACCACTGTAGTAATATCACCTTCACCCAAAGACTTTTTCCTTCCTCGCTTTCCCACACTCCAAAAACTACCAATACTCAAAAAGAATGAAATAGATAACACAAATAGTCCTATAACCATAAAGAAATTGAATTTGTATTTTACAATCTTTCACTTGAGAATTTTATCAGATGTTTAAATAATTAACTTCAATTTTACACAATCTCTTCCAGAAAGAGGAAGGAGCATTTCCTAATTCCTTTTACAAGGCCATACTTACCCTGATAGCAAAACCGGACTAAGACAACACGGAAAAGAAAACTGTAGACCACTAACTCTCACGAACTTAGAAGAAAAAATCTTCAGCAAAATTTCAGCAATTCAACAATGTATAAAAAGAATAAAACACCTTGACAAAGTAGAATTTATACCAGACATGCAAAGTGGGTTCAATATTCAAAAATCCATCAATGTAACCCACCACATCAACAGGCTAAAGAAGAAAATTTACGTAATTATATCAATTGATGCAACAAAAGCATTTGAAGAAAAATTCAACAACAATTCATGATTTTAAAAAACTTCTCGGCCACGTGCAGTGGCTCACGCCTGTAATCCCAGCACTTTGGGAGGCCTAGGTGGGCAGATCACTTGAGGTCAGGAGTTTGAGACCAGCCTGGACAACGTGGAGAAACGTCATCGCTACTAAAAATACAAAAATTAGTCAGTCGTGGTGGCAGGCGCCTGTAGTCCCAGCTACTCGGGAGGCTGAGGAAGGAGAATCACTTGAACCTAGGAGGTGGAGGTTGCAGTGAGCCGAGATCACACCGCGGCACTCCAGCCTGGGCGACAGAGTGAAACTCTGCCTCAAAAAAAAAAAAAAAGGAAAAAAATAAAAAACACTTTTCTATACAATGGTAATACAGGGAAATGTCCTCAACCTTAAAAAGAGCATCTCTGAAAAATCTATAGCTAACATAATACTTATTGGTGAAAGACTAATTGCTTTCTCTGTAAGACTGGGAACAAGGCAAGGATATACGCTCTCACCATTCTTACTCAGTATTTTACTAAAAGTTCTAGCCGTGACAATAAGGTAAGAGAAATAAAAGGCATGCAGCTTAAAAAGGAAGAAATTAAGCTGTCTCTATTTGCAGATGAGGGGATTGTCTATAAAGGAGATACCAGGGAATTTACAACAAATTGTAGAATTTATGAGTTAAGTAGGGTAACAGATTACAAAATCACCCCACAAAAATCAATTGCATTTCTATATACAAACCAAATTAAAAATGCAACACCACTTACAATTACTCCAAAGAAAACAAAATACTTGGGTATAAAGTTAACAAAACACATACTAGATCTAAATAATACAATTCCAATGCTCATTAAAGAAATCAAAGAAGACTTCAATACTTGGAGAGACATACTATGTTTATGGATTGGAAAACTCAACATAGTAATGAATCTATAGGTTTAACACAATTCCTATCAAAATCTAGCAAGGCTTTTTGTACACAAAGACAAGCTGATTCTAAAATTTATATGTAAAAGGGAAAGCCCTAGAATAGCCAAAACAATTTTGAGAAAGAAGGATAAATTGAAAGTAATCACTCTTCCTGAACCTATGGCTTACTACATAGCTAAATCGACGAAGACTGTGATTCTGGCAGAAGGATAAACATATATTAGTGGAACAGAATATAAATTCAGAAACAGATCCACACAAATATGGATCCAATTTATTTTTAACAAAGGAAAAAAATCAATTCAATGGAAGAGACAGAGCATTTTAAATAAATGGTACTGGAAGAATTGGACGTTCACAGAAAGAAAACTATAACCTGAACTTCACACCTTATACAACATGTAACTCAATATAGGTCATGAAGTTAAAAGTAAGATATAAAACTATAAAACTGGGCCAGGCACAGTGGCTCACGCCTGTAATCCCAGTACTTTGGGAGGCCGAGGCGGGCGGATCATGAGGTCAAGAGTTCGAGACCAGCCCGGCCAACATGGTGAAACCACTTCTCTACTAAGAATACAAAAATTACCTGGGCATGGTGGCACATGCTTGGAATCCCAGCTACTCGGGAGGCTGAAGTAGAAGAATTGCTTGAACCCAGGAGGCAGAGGTTGCAGTGAGTGGAGATCATGCCCCGTTGCACTCCAACCTGGGCGACAGAGCAACACTCCATCTCGGGGAAAAAACAAAACAAAACAAACTGTAAAACTTCTAGAAAAAATACGAGACAATCTTTGAGAACTAGGACTACACAAAGATTTTTAGGCTTGACAATAAAAACATAATTCATTAATTTAAAACTGTAAAATGAAGTCTAGTAAAATTTAAAACTCTTCTTCTGGGAAAGACCCTGTTAAAAATATGAAAATAAAAATTATAAAAACTGGGAGAAAATATTTACAAATCACGTGTCCAACAAAGGACCTATATCTATAATATATAAAGAATTCTCAAAACTGAATGTTTAAAAATATCCATTAGAAAATGGAGAAAAGGCTTGAATAGATATTTCATAAAGAACATCTCCAGATGCCAAATAAGCACATGAAAAGATATTCAACATCATTGGTCATTAGAAATATGCAAATTGAAATCATGAGATATTACTATATACCTATGAGAATGGCTGAAATAAAAAACAGTGATAACACAAATTGCTGGCAAGAATGCAGAAAAACTGGATCACTCATAGGTTGCTGGTAGAAGTGTTTAATGCCACAACCACTTTGGAAACCAGTTTGGCCGTGTTTTTTAAAGCGTATCACACAACATACCCTATGATCCAGCAATTGCACCCTTCAGCATTTATCCCACGGAAATGAAAACTTATTTGTAGAAAGAACTTGTAAATAAATGTTTACAGAGGCTTTATTCATTGTAGCCTGAAACTGGAAATTAACCAGTGTCCTTTACGGGGTGATTGGCTAAACACACTGTGGTACATGCACGCCATAGAACACTACTCATTAACAAAAGGTACACACTACTGATTCATGCAACCAATTGGGTGAACTTCCAGGAAATTATGTGGAGTGAAAAAAAGGCCAATTCAAAGGATATATATTGCTATGTTCCATTATGTAATATTGTTTTGGTCTTTCTGCTCCTTAGCTCAGCTAGGTCCTAGCTCTCGTGTTGCAACCAGGAAGAATTAGATGTTCCAACAGTGGAGGAGAATGAGGGGAGTAGAATGTATTAAGTGAAAGGAAAGCTCTCAGCAAAGAGAGCATACAGGGAGTGAGGGGGGTTCCCTTACCTGATGGTGGGGAACTTCCCTGTGTGGCTGGGTCCAGGGCCTTTTATGGACTCTAAATGGGGAGTGTGTGCTGATTGGTTTGTGAGTATGGAAAAAAGGTTGAAGCAAAGACACCACTCAAAGGTGGGCACAACAGAATAGAAAACCAATTAGGAAAGGGTAGGTATATGTAAAATAGGTGAAGGGTAGGGATCGATCAGGAAAGCACCCCAAACAGGAAGACAAGTTCTCAATCTGGTCCAAGGATTTAGCTTGTAGCTTGGCTTTCAGGCTTTAAACTGTCTTCAGTTTGGGAGTGGTGTTTCACTGGGGACCTACGCCATCTGCCACTAGCAACATTTCTGAAATGACATAATTATAGACATGGAAAACAGGTTAATGGTTGCCAGGGATTAGGGATGCGAACAGAGGTGTGGGTGTGGCCACTAAGGGGTAATAGGAAGGAGCCTTTGGTGACGGTAAAGCATCTTGATTGTGGTATTGGATATGTGAAGCTACACACGTGATAAATTTGCATAGAGATGTGGGTACAAACACACACACAGCGTTACATGTTTGGTGAAATCTAAAGCTCTGTGAATTATAGCCAGTCAATTTCCTGGTTTTAATACTATGGTTATAACAAAATGTGCTATAGTTATGAAGATGTTAACATTTGGTGAGGTTAGCTGAAGGTTGAATGGTATCTCCCTGTCCGTTTCTTTGCAACTTCTTGCAACTCTATCTACTATTTCAAAGTAGAAAACTAATAAAATAAAATAACAAGGTAATAAGCAAGAGGAGAAAGAAAGAAGTGTAGCTGATGCTCTCAAATCTTTCTGAAGTCAGCTGAAAGAGACATAATCTTTGGAAAACAACGTGGCATCATATTTTTGCCCAAACTTTTCCCCTGGAAGTCTCCCTTTTGGGACCTCTAAGGATATTATCCTAAATAAGAAAAACAAGCTACATACAAGAGGAATTTTTATGGTGTTATTTGTAGTAACAAAAAACATTGGATCCAATCTAATTTTCCAGCACAAGTGGAAGGATTAACGACATCAAGATGCACGTCTAGCCAGTGAAATACCAGCTGCCATTAAATGTGATGTTGAAAAATACAAAATTGCAAGAGGAGAAATGCCTCAGTTAGTAAAATGGTATAAGATCAGGAGACCAAATAGTATGTATTATCTTTACGTAATATGGGAAGAGGGAAAAGGAAATATATAAGAACGACATGTATGTTGGTAATAATGAAAATCTGGGACTTTTTTCTTTTTTGTATGTTCTACATTTTTAAAATATGAGTTTATTTTTACAACTATAAATAACAAAATTAAATCCTCCTTCACTTGCTTTAGAACATTTATCACTTTGAGCAGGCTCAGGTGTGTAACTTTAAATACTATCCTGGCTCTGGGAGCTTGGGGAAAAGACACAGAGGGCAAGCTGAAAAGTACACAGATTTTAAATTTGGCCTGTGATCACCCCTATATTGGAGAAAGGGTGGGTATTCTCTGTCTTCTACGTTCTATTTCACATGGCCCAGAACCAAGCTGAGCACATTATTTACAATCGTGATTCAGCTATGTGATGGAAACTCTATGCCTTGGCTGGTCTGGGTCTCTGATCACCACTCATGACATTGTTTCTGAATTCCAAATCTTTGTTAACAAAATTGACAGGACCACAATCATTCCAGTGCAGCAAAATATGAAGGCTACTATCTACTTTCTACTGATAACAAAAATATTGTGCATAGGATATCCCTAGTGCAAACAGATGCATCACACAGCCTTCTAGACGTGAACTTAGTGATAATTCAACAGTTTTGTAATAAATAAATACTAATGATAATGTTAGTCTCTCTTTACACTGATGTTTTAATATGGATCCCACACTCTTTTGTACGTAGCATGTATGGTTGATAAACACAAGTATTGATCTCTCCTCACTTCATAAAAATCAGGTAGGATTTCAAAGCATCCCATGTGACTGTAGCCAGGATGATGAAAATTTACTGGATGTTATGAATCCTGATATTTGCCAGGAAAAACCTGGCTGAGCAGGAGGTATGTGTCTGGGAGTAACAATGCTCATAGTACTCTACTTTTCCTTTATAGGTAGTGATAATTTGTAAATGTTTATTTATTTGTGCAATTGTTTAACGTCTCTCTCCTCCACTCCATTTGAAAAGAAACTGATCATGTCTCTTTTCTTCGCTGCAATGTCCGAGTCACCTAATATACTACCTTGCTCATACCTGACAAAAATGCACTGAAAGAATAAAAATGACAGTGCAGGTAGATGGGATAGTCTTCAGGCTGTCAGGGTAGAGAGAAAACATTAATATTTATGAGAATCAATTATGTGTTAGGCACTGTGGGTTTTTTCTCATTTAATTTGTACTCCAATCTTTACTTTTCATTTTTTTGTTTGTTTGTTTTGAGACAGAGTCTCACTTTGTCACCTAGGCTGGAGTGCAACTGCGTGAACACAGCTCACTGCAGCCTTGACCTCCCAGACTCAAGCTACCTTCCCCTCAGCCTCCCAAGTAGCTGTGAGCACTGGTGTGCACTACCATGCCTGGCTTTTTAAAAAATTTTTTGTAGAAACAGGGTCTCCCCATGCTGTCCAGACTGGTCTCAAACTCCTGGGCTCAAGAAATTCTCCTGCCTCAGCCTCCCAATGTGCTGCGATTACAGGCATGAGCCACGTGCCCAGCCTGTGTTACAATCTTTTAACTAGGGTTTTTTTGTTTTGTTTTGTTTTTTATGACGAACAGCCTTGCTTTGTTGCCCAGGCTGGAGTGCAATGGCATCATCTTAGCTCGCTGCAATCTTCACCTCCAGGGTTCAAACAATTCTCATGCCTCAGCCTCCCGAGTAGCTGGGATTACAGGTATGTGCCACTACGCCTGGCCAATATTTGTATTTTTAGTAGAGAGGGGGTTTCGCCATGTTGGCCAGGCTGGTCTTGAACTCCTTGCTGCAAGTGATCCGCCCACCTCGGCCTCCCAAAGTGCTAAGATTCCAGGCATGAGCCACTGTGCATGGCAGCTAAACTAGCTATTTGGATCGCTTTTGAAATAACTAAATCAAAGTTCAGAAGGGTTGAGCTATTTATCCAAGGTTGCACAGCTTATCTTATCAGGTATATCTAACCTTAAGTACTTATGGTGTTTTGTTTTGTTTTGTTTTGTTTTCTATATCTTACTGCCAACTTAAGCCCTGCTGGAAGAAAATTAATAATAAAATATCCTTTAGAAGGGACTGGAAAATAATTGTGGGGTCATCTGTGGAATAAGTATAATGGAGAAAAAGAGCCTAATGCGGTAAATATGTATTTTATAAAGTCCTTACTTCAAAGATTCATGTACTAGGAGACGGCTGACTGTATGGGGCTGATTTCCAGCCACCAGTTATGGAAGAAAGGACAGAGAAAGCCCTGATCTTAGAAACACTGTCTTTGAGAAAGAAACTTATTTCAGGGGGCAGTTTGGAATGTTCCTGATGCCACAGTAAACATGTGCAGTGGATTTTTCATTTGGTAACTCTCCCAAATCCCATTTGGGTTATAATACAGCAGCTTTGAAAGACTGAAGAACTTTTATGTTATAATGACTGGAGTAGTTAAAATGTTTTAAATCTGCAAAACGCAATGTCAGATTTAGTGTTACATCTTTATTTTATCCCCAAACATGCCTGCTTCAAAGAAATGGATGGTAAAACCCACTCGCACTCCATTGAGGAACAAAGAACACTGGGCAGGGTGCCAGCCACCTTGAAAGGACCAGCCAGGTGTCGTGCCAGATGTAACAATGCAAAACTGAACAACACAGTCGCTATTTTCATGCTGTTACCATTACAGCTAAGTGATTATAGACAGTAATCGAACTCTCACCAAAATCCTCTGAATAAAAGTCTGACCAAAAACTAGACATGAGAATGACTCTGCTCTATTGCCGACTAGCATTATTATTTACATGAAGACTTAGGAAGGAAAGTAATCACATACGTTATGTTCCTTGAGGAAAGAACAGGTTTTTCTTTGCAAGTCTAATTCCTTTTGTTTCTCTTGAAAAACAGTGGAAACAAAAAGGCAACAGGCAAAAAGGACAGTGAGGATTGATTTAGCTAAACATTTTGTACCCCTTGCCTATATCCGAGAGGAGGATAATAATGCATATTAAAACACGTGAGTTCAGTGGCATTCCTCCGATAGCATAAAAATTAATTATAGAGTTAAACATAAGTCAGTTCTGTCTTTGAGCTCTATTTAGCAAGGATGAAATATGGTTTAGAAGCTGCCCAACTTCAAGAACTCCTACAGCACACATTTGATGAGTTGAGTGTAAGTGAATTAGAAACATATGGATTTCATTTTCTTTGCAATGCATAAGAGCTTAAAAATCAAATGGAACAGTGATTGTCAAACATTTTCTGGGAAAAACCTGGCACAGTATTTCTCTCAATCAAACCCAATGAAATTACTTTCATTTGTTTCCTAGTGAATTCCAGTAATAACTTGGCATGGCATTGAATTTTACTCTTCCCTATTTTAAAGTTTCATTTGAGGATTACCCCTCACTTTAAAATGGACACTTTGTAGGTGACCACTGCATTGCTTATTATTTTCTATTGCATACATGAGACTTAAAAAATTCTGTGTTCAGATTTATTGATTTAAATGGAAATGAGGTTGCTTATGCTTGCTTTCTTTAGGGGTAAGTGGGTGGGTGGGAAAAAAACATTTTATTTATATTAAACCAATTACTGTGTTTGAAAGGAGATTCAAGAGCGTGGATCTTACTGTGTTTTTCCTATGTCTGCGATAGAGTTTCATATCCAAATTTTCTCCTACATGTTGATTTAATTGATCACAATCTTCAAATGAAAGCTTTTGGAGAGCAGAGACTATGTAAGTTGTATTTGTCGGTATGGTGTTTAGAAAACCCATCGCTCTCTATGGATTGGGTAATGACCAATGCAATTACATTAAGATTATTTTCTAAGCATAAGGTCTCACATTTATTTTTTAAAACCCCAAAACCCCAATAATTCATTATTCCTTTATTACAAAGTTTCATTTTTAAGCGCCAGGCATATGTCAGCTTCTTTCAGAATCCAATAGCATTTCTTTCACTCTCGTAAAATCAAGTTACCGCCAGTAAGATTTATTTTAAGGAAAGTGGTTTAGGTCTTACAGATTTTCCTGGAGACATTATTTATTATTAGCCTGACATTTATTTGCAGGATGGCATCAAACTACTCTTAACTGCCTAAAGCAGAGAACTTGTCACTGGTGGGTCTCTGAATAAGAGCACATATCCCATCCTGCACTACTTCATCTCAACCATCTGATGGGATGCAGTGCATATAGGACATGGAGCAGGAACTGATTAGCCTTCAGGCATTCCAGCTAGTGGATATTTACAGTGTTTTTCACTTAGGTGTTTGCTAAGAGCACAAACTTGAACTAAGTTATCAAAAGAATTGCCCAACACACATCACTTGTCAACTGGTTTTTGACACCCGCGTCAACACCAGATAGAAAGCAATGATTGCAGTTCACCAGTCACACCCCTCCACACGCCCCTCAGTATCACTAATCACAGGGCTGCCAGATGGGACAAACAGTTCAAATTTACTTTATTTTTTCTTAAATTTTGTTTGAATCTTTGCCCCCTTTGTATTATATTCTCTTTTAAACTAACCATAAGGAAATCAATTTTTCCCTTTTCCCTTCGGAGAAAAAATTAGGCAACATATTAGGAATACATAAAGCAAAGTTAGAAAATCTGTCTTTTAAAATATTTACTTTATTTTACAAATTAAAAGAAATTTTGCCTTTTAAAGTAAGTACCCCAAGTATTTTACCTTCTGTATTTTTGCAGGCTTGTAACACATTTCATCTCATTGACAGATAGTTTTGACAAATGCCTAATGATTGTCTTACTGTGTTTCCACCTACATTTCCACTAACATCTCTGAAATCACAAAGTTAAGGACAAGTTGTCCTAAGTACTGAAATAGTGTATTTATCTAGTGGGAAGCATATTTGAGGCAGGTGCTAATCTCCTGCCAAGTGCTTCAGCCTTGACCCACAGGATATCTGCCATCTTCATTACGAGAGTAGTGATGTCATCAAGGGACTCCCTTGAATATAGTATGTTTCTTTCTTTCTTTCTTCCTTGTTTTTTGAGACAGAGTCTCGCTCTGTCACCCAGACTGGAGTGCAATGGCGTGATTTTGGCTCATCACAACCTCTGCCTCCCTGATTCAAGCGATTCTCCTGCCTCAGCCTCCTGAGTAGCTGGAATTACAGGCCCGTGCCACCACACCTGGCTAATTTTTGTATTTAGTACAGACAAGGTTTCACCATGTCGGTCAGGCTGGTCGTGAACTCCTGACCTCGTGATCCATCCACCTCAGCCTCCCAAAGTGCCGGGATACAGGTGTGAGCCAGCACACCTGGCCTTATGTTTCTTATGTCTTGCTGTTTTCAGTATTCTTTCCTTGTCTTTTGATTTTTGATACTTTGGTTATGATATGTCTTGGTGAATTCCTCTTTGCGTTGAATTTAAAGGGAGATCTCTGAGTTTCCTGTACCTGAATGTTGTCATCTTTCCGCAGGTTTGGAAACTTTTAAGTCGTTATTCTCTTTTTTGTTGCTGCTGTTTTTTGTTTTTTGTTTTTGTTTTTTTTTTTGAGACAGAGTCTTGCTCTGTCGCCCAGGCTGGAGTGTATTGTTGCAATCGCGGCTCACAGCAAGCTCTGCCTCCCGGGTTCACGCCATTCTCCTGCCTCAGCCTCCTGAGTATTTGGGACTACAGGCGCCCACCATCACACCCGGCTAATTTTTTGTATTTTTAGTAGAGATGGGGTTTCACTGTGTTAGCCAGGATGGTCTCGATCTCCTGACCTCATGATTCGCCCGCCTCGGCCTCCCAAAGTGCTGGGATTATAGGCGTAAGCCACCCCGCCTGGCCACCATTATTCTCTTAAACATGCTTTCTGGGGCGTTCTCTCTCTCTTCTCCTTCAGGAATTCCTATTGTACATAGGTTAGTTCTCTTGATAGTTTCCCATAATCCCATAGGCCTTCTCCATTTTTTTCATTCTTTTTTTCTTTTCACTCCTCTGACTAGAAAATTTCAAATGTCTTATCTTCAAGTTCACTGATTCTTTCTCCTTCTTGAGTAACGCTGCTGTTGAAGCTTTTTATTGAAAAAATTCAGTTTGCTGCATTTTTTATTTCTAGGATTTGTTTTTCTGTTTCTGCTTCTTTGCCAAACTTTTCATTTTGCCAATAAGCTGTTTTCCAAATTTTATTTAATTTTCTATCTTTATTTTCTTGTAGTTCTCTGAACTTAAGAGGATTGTTGTGAATTCTTTGTCATTTCATAGATCTCTGCTTTTTCAGAGTCTAATATTGGAACTTTATTAGTTTCTTTTGGTGTTGTCATTTCACTCTGATTTTTCATAGTCTTTATGTCTTGCATTGGTGCCTGTGCATTTGAGGAAATGGCCATCCCTTCCAGCTTTTGCTGGTGTTCTCTGGTGGTGGAAAAACCTTCATTATTTAATCCAGTCTTTGATTGTGGTAGGGCCAGGTGGTGGCAACCTCGGAGAGGTGGACTTTACTACTGTGTTCTCTAGTTGGGCTGGGATGTTACTTACGCTCTGGGGTTCAGTAGAACTGCTCTGGGGTACAGTGAGACCTGCTCATAGGTTAGTTCTGAGGTCTGTTGTTTGGTGAGACCACTGGCTGAACTCAGTAGCAAGGCAGATCTGCCGACTGGGCTCTGATTGCCTCTGATTGGGCAGTGGTGGAGGTTGTCCTTCCTGGCTGGCCAGAATGTAGTTAGGGACCTGTAGTTGGGCAGGGCCACGTGCTGGTCTCTGAGGTTGGGCAAGGTATCTAGGATGGCTACTGAACAACTCAGGGTAGGTAGGGCCAGAGGCTAAACTCCACAGATACGGATAGACATGGGTTTACCTGCCTTTCTAGGGTAGCCTTAAGCAGATCACCAAGAATTGGAGCATCGGCCACTTGGCCGCTGGGCCTGGTTGGAGCCAGACACTCCCTCTGCAGTTAATCACTGCCCCGCCTCTGATTTTCAGTTTGAGAAAGGATTAATGAGCATATCAAGGACTTGGCCGGGTCAAAACTCAGCAGCTTGGACCAGGCAGGGCCAGATACTCCCTTTGCAGATAATCGCCAACCTGCTCCTACCTCACAGGCTGGGAAAGTTTCAAGGAGAGCACTGGGACTGGAGGTGGAAGCTGGCCAGGGATCCGAGCCTGGGTGACCTGTCCACCACGCTTCCCACACAGTGCTGCTGTTGGCTAGCTTTTCTGGAAGTGTGCCTCCACTGGTCAGAATGCAGAGCAATTGCCAAGATCCTTGAGCTGGTTGATGTGAAACAAAGAACCCTGTTGCATCCAGAATGCATCCAGAATGGTCAGGAAGATGAATGTTCACTTCCAGCTCTGTCCTCCCTCTGTAAAAACCGTGGATCCTGGGAAATCCACTGTGTGTGGCACTGTGCCAGCTTGGGAGCAGGGTAGGGAATGAAGTAAAAGTGAAGCCACTCCTCTCACACTTTGTGCGCTGCTGTTCTCAGTTCTGTGGTTCAAGGGGGTGTCTCAGCCTCACTTCTGCACTCTGTGATACTCATGGGGGCATTGTTGTCTGCAGGGAGTTGCTGGTGGATTTGTATGGAGGGAGTGAAGCTGGAGGATTCCTATTCTGCCATCTTGCTTGAATATAAAATCTTAATCTCCTAATTCCAGAGTTAGTGCTAGTATTATTTGCAGGCACTTTATAACAAATAAAGGCTATATACAAAATAATATTAAGAGTTTTACCTATGGAATCGCTTACTAAAGGGAAGAACATGCAAAGTGTGAGAACAGGCTGATTGATATTGCAATATTATCTGTCATCTTTCTTTGGAAAAAACCATGTACGCTTTTCTTTGTATGTTTGAGACATTCAGGCATTATAAACTATTGATAAATTTCGTGGATATCATTCCCTTTGACTTAACTGAGGGATGTGTCTGTGACTGAGCAAGTGAGGAAGGCTGATATGCAGCTAGAAAACATTTATTCAGCCATAGACTGAAGAACACGAGCAAATTTGTGTTCTGCAAATCAGCTAAGAGGAGAACATGATTTCATGTGTTGCAGAGTCCAAAGAGAACACTGACTTTGAAATCAGAGAAAACAGCAAGAGAGTTTTAAATGTAGGGCTTTAGAGAAAACCTACCTATTCACACCAACCTATAATTGGGGTCACAGGATCACAAATCAGAACTCTGGATTGGGAAAAAGGAATAAAAAGATACTTTGCCACCTAATTGTGTGTGACCTCATTTTGGAACTGTAGTTTTCCTGTAAAACTTTTCAAATGTTAGTCATCAACCCTATAATAGGATTCTGAGAACGATGGGCAGGGAAGGTGCTCGAAAATCCAATAAGAACTACACATTACAAGACTTTGACAAGCCACTTAAAATTGCAGAGCAGGGTTGACTATTTCTTCCATATGCTCTCTTTGGCTCTTGAGGTGTCACTCAAAGTCAGTGTCTTATATTCACACTTCAGCATCTGCTATGAGGTCAGACTATACACTTTTTATTTTAATATTCTCAGGTTGTTAAAGGTACTAGGAAACTTAATTATCACAATTAGTCTGTTTAAAAAAATAGGGCATAAAACCCCATTGTTCTACAGATAGTCATTTTGGAGGTACTCATAGCTAAAACACAACATGTAGGAAAAAGATTAAGTGAAAGTTAAATTTAGGCTACAAAAAAATAGGAGTTACAGTTCATTGGTACATTGTGTTGCTACAAAATGAAAGCAGTATCACAAACATCAGTATATTTTGTTTATTAGCATAATTGTTCTGTACTCTAAATATTCCTCAAAGAACATTTTCCCCACCGATAGTATCTTTGGAAAGTAATTCAATATTGACTTGCTGCTTGACTCGTCACAAAACACAACCAAACACAAGAAAGTACCAATCATTAAGCAACAGGTAGGGCTTCTAGACAGGATCAACTGGTTTTAGGTCGTCTTGGTTTAGGATGGTGGACCTACTTTACCTTTTTTTTTTGAGACTAAGTTTTGCTCTTTCACCCAGGCTAGAGTGAAGTGGCACAATCTCAGCTAACTGCAACGTCAGCCCCCAGGGTTCAAGCGATTCTCCTGCTTCGGCCTCCCAAGTAGCTGGGATTATAGGTGCCCTTCACCACGCCCAGCTAATTTTTGTATTTTTAGTAGGGATGGGGTTTCGCCATGTTGGCCAGGCTGGTCTCAAACTCCTGACCTCAGGTGATTCACCTGCCTCAGCTTCCCAAAGTGCTGGGATTACAGGAATAAGCTACTGCGCCCAGTCCTACTTTACTTTTGAACTATTACAAAAGAAGTCTGAGTGGGAATGTAGAGTTAAGGTATTCATGGTATCCATCAACATATTCAGATTAGTTATTTGACTTGAACAAAATTAGAGGTAAATTTTCATAAGAAATAGTATAATGAAGTTAAGATAGTAAAAGTTTATTATTCATGCATTTCTTATCATTGCAATAATATTTGGATAATTTTACTTTTTTCCAGTTTGTGTTCCTTTTGTTTTTCTTGACTTCTTCCAATGTTCGATACAAGTGACAAGAGTGGACATCTTTGTTTTGTATTGGATCGTGGGACTAAACCATTCAACCTTTCACTTTTAAGCACGATATTGTGTGTTCTTGTAGATATCACGTTTGTTTGAAGACATTCCCTTCTGTTTCTTGTTTGCTGATCATTAAAAGATCTCACATTTTCTCAAATGCGTTCTATCATGTGGTTCCTGGGATTATTTATATTTGGTCATAATGTATTTTTCTTTTTTCCCTCTCTCTTCCTTCCTTCCTTTCTTTCTTTCTTTCTTCTTACTTTATTTTTATTTTTATTTTTTTTATGGAGTCTTGCTCTGTCGCCCAGGCTGGAGTGCAGTCACGCGATCTCCTCACTGCAAGCTCCAAGCTCCACCTCCTGGTTTCACGCCATTCTCTTGCCTCAGCCTCTGGAGTAGCTGGGACTGCAGGCACCCGCCACCATGCCCGGCTAATTTTTTTGTATTTTTAGTAGAGACGGGATTTCACCATGTTAGCTAGGATGGTCTTGATCTCCTGACCTTGTGATCCACCCGCCTTGGCCTCCCAAAGTGCTGGGATTACAGGCGTGAGCCACCGCGCCTGGCCGCGTTTTTCTTTTTATACATTGCTGGATTTGATTAGCTAATATTTTGTTAAAGAGTTTCAGGTCAATGTCCAGGAAAGGTATGGGTTGGGAGGTTATTTGTTGGTTTGCTTTTATGCTTTCATTTTATTTTCTGTACAAGTTAGTGTAGACCCGATAAAGAGAACTGGATGGTGTTTTCTCCTCTTTCTCACGAGTTTCTGGAAGAATTTGTGTGGAATTAGAATTATTGGCATCTTAAATGTTTGATAGAATTTACAAGTGAAGCCATTTGGGTCTTTGTAACCTTTGACCATCACCACCTCAGCTCCTGGCTACTTGCTTTCTGTTATCTTCTTCTATGAGTTTGACTGTTACAGATTTCACATAAAAGTGAGATGAGGCTGGGTGTGGTGGCTCACGCCTGTAATCCCAACACTTTGGGAGGCTAAGGCAGGTGGATCATTTGAGGTCAGGAGTTCAAGACCAGCTTAGTCAACATAGTGAAACCCTATCTTTACTAAAAATACAAAAATTAGCTGGGTGTGGTGGTGCACGCTATTTGGAGGCTGAGGCTCAAGTGATCCACCTGTCTCAGCCTCCCAAAGTGCTAGGTTTACAGGTGTGAGCCACCGCACCTGGCCCAAATAGTCTTTCAAGTTTGTTTTCTCAATATCTACTTACAAGATGAAGTCTTAGGAATAAATTCTGACCAGTTTATGTTGGCCAAGTTCATTCTCGACAGTGTTATTTTATTAATAAATAATCCTTTTTCATCAAAAAAAAGCCACACTTCATAAAAATTACCAAATATATATCAAGAGAGACGTGAAGAGCAAATCAGCAAATACGATTTCACTCACAACTTAGAGGTATTGTCCTCAAAGGTTTCTTCTAGTGATCTTGCTTTCTTCTTGTGGGCTCTTAGCATTTTTTGAAGTGAGCCTCTCCTTTATTTCACTTGGTTATTTTACCTAAGCCATCAAGGAACTCTCATCCCTTTCATGATGAGGATAATGTTCAGCCTCAAACAAGTCCCCTGCCACCAATCTGCAATGACAAAGTAAAGACTAAGAAAGGGCCGGGCGCGGTGGCTCACACCTGTAATCTCAGCACTTTGGGAGGCTGAGGCAGACAGATCACGAGGTCAGGAGATCGAGACCATCCTGGCTAACATGGTGAAACCCCGTCTCTACTAAAAAAAATACAAAAAAATTAGCCAGGCGTGGTGGCGGACACCTGTAGTCCCAACTACTTGGGAGGCTGAGGCAAGAGAATGGCATGAACCCGGGAGGAGGAGCTTGCAGTGAGCCTAGATCGCACCACTGCACTCCAGCCTGGGCAACAGAGCAAGACTCTGTCTCAAACAAACAAACAAACAAATTTAAAAAAAAAAAAAGTCACACTGTATTAAGCATTAAATGAAGGATTCTTGGTTTTCAAATTCAAACTATCATTACTGAAATTTGATAATAACAGCAATCTGTAAAAAACAAGACAATGTCAACTTCAGCTGAGGGTCCTGCGTATTGATGAAGAAATTTGGAAAATCTGAAAATAGAGAAATAATGTGGACAACAAAGTGCAGATTATTAGAAGTACAGGAGACTTTGAAATAAATATCTCTTCATGACTTCATCTTTTATGCTGAACTATCAGGCTATCTTATTCTAATTTTGTGTACTTCTGCCTTTTAAGCGTCCCTCTAAATATAAACCCTGTGATTTCTTTTTCTCACAGTATTGCCATTGTGTTATAGGAGTGGCAAAGGCAGACAAAAGGATTAATCTAGATTGGGTTGAGGATTTTGGTTAACAGTGGTTACAGTGATGGAGTCCAGAACCAGGTTATAGAACAAAAGGAACAAGAATGGGTACTTGAAAAATGGTAAAATGAAAAGAAAAAATTATTTGAGTTCTCTATAAATTTGATGCATAATAAAAGTTGTGGTTCTCTGTTTAATATGTAAGAGTCAGGATGGTTGTAGATGATAATACAATACAGGTCATGGCTGTAGGTCGATGGCTAAAGATCATTGAAGGTGAGTTGTAAAGGTGAAACATATTGGGTGCTGTATGGGTTGTCCACATTCTTGTTCAACACAGCAAGGAGTGAATGAGATTACCAGTGGAGAAGGAAATAGTAAATGAGACACGCCTTTCTTTGAGGTTAGTGCAGGATTGATCTGGGAGGTTAGTATCATAAGGAAGAAAGGTAAATAATGGTATAATGAGATGGCTGCCAGTTTGGTGACTTGGAAGTGGCTTCTGTAACCAAGTCAAATTACAACCAAACATCTGGTCTATAGGGCATAGGGGGATACTGGGAATGGAAAACTTCCCTTCTGCTGGGTTTCACATTGTTGAGCTCTACGTTTTTGTAAAATTAAATAGCAATAATGAGCTCTCTGTAAAGAAGCATGAAGAGAGGAGAGATTGTTGTTGTTTTTCACCAAAGGAAGTTTCCATAAAGTGCCAGGAAAATGATTCTAGACAGAAGTGGTCAAAGAACTTTGAATCGAGATAAAAGAATATTTAAGGAGAAAGGATTCCGGGTCCAGGAGATGATAGGTGCTAAATCTGGAACCTTTCATTTTTGTATTACCTGTGATGGGAAACGGTATTTGATCAGTGTGCTTTAGATCTCTCAGAGCAGATTTCACTTTCCTCTGTGTTTCATTCCCCCCAACTAGGCTAGTAGTTTTAAATCTCGTTACTTTAATAATCTCGTTACTTTAGGGATCTGATGAAGACTGTAAACACTCTCACTAGATAAATGAAAATAGGCATTTTATATGTAAAATATCAAAGGCAACTTTACAGATTCTTAAGTGCATCTTTACCCTAACACTCTGCCTAAACCTATGTTCCAGACCATTAACTTATTGAGCTGAGTAGCATTCATTCATGTCTGTCAAGTGTGCAGTGTAATGTCTGCACATTATGTGGTTTTACTAATATTTTATTCAAGAACAATGCAACAAAACAGTATTGCTAGCCAGGCACTGTGCTAGAACCAGGCTTTTCATTTTCACAAATATGTGATAATACATTTGTATTATTGAGATAATATTTTATATGATATAAGGGTATATATATATATACATATATTTTTTTTTTCTTTTTCTTTTGACACAAGGTCTTGCTCTGTCACCCAGGCTGGAGTGCAATAGTGTTATCATGCCTCACTGCAGCCCCAACCTCTCAGGTTCAGGTGATCCTCCCACCTCAGCCTCCTGAGTAGCCAGACCATAGGCATGCGCCGCCACACCTGGCTAATTTTTTGTATTTTTTGTAGAGACAGAGTTTCACCATGTTGTCCAGGTTGTATATATTTATATTTTTCATGACACAAATACATTTCAGGGTGGATCCCAGGAGCTGGGCATTTTATAATTCCAAAAGTGCCAGAAATGTTGATGCCTTTGCCCAGGTACAACAATATTAACTTTCCCAAAGCTTTCTTCCCTCCACTGGGAGTTCAGTGAGCTCCTTTTCATTTCCGAAGGCACTTAGTTTTGCCTTCAGTATTGTCCCCTCCAGCTATTATGTTCATAGCTAGTTTGACTTCATTTCCATTTTCTATGACCAGAAGCCTTGAAAAGCATTATTTTCCTTAAGAGTATAATCAACCCAGGGTAGTCGACCCTCCAATTCCACCATTGTTTATTGTTTTATCGAATTGAATGAGGGTATCCATTACAGTGGTAATGGATTTTTTTTTTTTTTTTTTTTTTTTTTTTTTTGAGTGCAGTGGTGTGATCTCAGCTCACTGCAACGTCCGCCTCCCAGGCTCAAGAGAGCTTCCCACCTCAGCCTCCTGAGAAGTTAGGACCACAGGCACACACCACCATGCACTGGTAATTTTTTTTTTTTTTTTGTAGAGACTAGGTTTTGCCATGTTGCCCAGGCTGGTCTCGAACTCCTGACTTCAAGTGATCCATCCACTTCAGCCTCCCAATGTGCTGGGATTCCAGGCATGAGCCACTGCTCCTGGTGATGCTACTATTTTTGAAGGACAATTGATACTTTGAAACTTTGCAGTTTGACAAGATTAGATGAAGATGGAACAGGTAATGATTTGTTGCATGGGAGTATGTATTAGGAACTATACGAATAAAAATATGTGTTTTTTAATGTATCTCTCCTGAATAATGTAACTACATAATTTATTATCAAAAGGAAGAATCCGAAAATCAAGATTCGAAACAAGAAATACGTTTCCTTTTTCATGAAGACCCTTGTACTTTATTTATTATGGAAATGTACACACACACACACACACACACACACACAGATGTAGATTTAGAGATCAACGTAATGAATCCATGTACCCTTCGTCTAGGTTCAGAAATTATCAGCCTGTGGCCAGTTGTCATTCTTTTGTCCACCAAGTCTGACTCTGCCTTCCCAAAATGTAAGAGCAAATCCAAGACAGTATATCGAGTCATGTCTTGAGTCAAACATTAATTCATTTTCTCCCATACCCTGCTTTTGTCCTCCACCATGGCCTGTTCATAACATCACCATTGTCCCTGTTCTTCTTGTTTTTTCATTTAGTTCTGCTGCTCTGATGGGTTGAGTCTGCCAGAAGACAGACTGTGAAGGTCAGTGCTGCATACAAATGACTCAAAGAGAGGGAGACACCAACAGTGCCTCCTGCCCTGCCCTCCTGTGATCTCATCCATATAGCTCCATCATGGTGGTTCCACAATGGCTGTAGGCGATCCCCTGGTGCAGGTGAGGACCACTCTCTTGCTTCTCTGGCTGGAAGTGTTTCTGTTCCTTTCTGGATGGCCCCAGATTGTGCCCTGTCAATACCACAGCCCCCCAGAAGTGGTGATAGCTGTCAGGGTAACTGGCATTGGTAGAAACATAAAGGCTCCGGGTTGGCTGTCATATAGCCTCTGCTTTGGAGAACAGAGACACTTTGTCCACATGAAGGCCAAGAGCAATCTGGTATCCAGATACCTCTCTGTGTTCACCTACACTGAGGAGGGTGCTCTCCTTGAGAACCAGCCTTTTCTCCAAAGTGATTGCTACTACCGTGGTTATATGGAAGGGGACCCAGAGTCCCTGGTTGCTCTTAGCACCTGTTTTGGGGGCTTTCAAGGAATAGCACGAGTAAATGATGTTGTTTATGAAATCAAGCCCAAAGGCTTTCTGCCACATTTGAACGTCTGGTATATAAGCTAGATAGCAAGGAGACGCAATTCCCACCCTTAAGATGTGGATTAACAGAAGAAGAAATAGCATGACAATTGAAGTTTCAAGAGAGTGATAACTCCACTCTGATGCAAAGCATCTACGAGGGCTAGTGGACCCACAGACGGCTTCTTGAACTGGCAGTGGTGGTAGACTACACACGATTCCTTTATCAGAAAAGGAATATTTCAAATGTGCAAAGGGATGTAAGCCTTATTATCAATGAAGTAGATGCCTTTTATTCTTCAGTAGAAGTTAATATGGTTTTACTTGGAATCAAGATTTGGATTGAAGGAAACCCCACAGCAATACATGACCTAGATGCAGTCCTGCCAGAATTTTGCAAATGGAAGAAGGTCAGCTTAAATTCCCGCATAAAACATGATGCTGTACATCTTATTGTAAAGAAAGGATATGGTAGATTTGCTGGCTTATCCCATCTCGGAACAGGATGTACTCTTGCTGGTAATTGTTGAGTTGTTAGTTTCCTGGATGACCAAATGCTTAGATTTGCATTCATTATGGCACGTGAGTTTGGCCATACTTGGGGTATGCCACATGATAGAAGCCCATGTACATGTGGGGAGAAAATATGCATAATGTCTCCAACAGTAAACATCACATATAGATTCAGCAACTGCTGTTATGAGATGTTGTTCACAACCACTGTGAAAGCGAACTATTTGCGTGGTTCGCCAAATCCAGAGAAGATCTTCACACACAAGTACGGCGGGAATGGTGTGGTTAAGGAAGGAGAGGAGTGTGACTGTGGATCCTTATCCTTGTGTACAAAAGATCTGTGTTGTTTGGCAGACTGTACTCTGAAACCTGCGGCTGCTTGCGCTTTTGGGCTTTGTTGCAGAGACTGCCAGTTCCTTCCATCAGGCCACTTGTGTAGAGGAAAGCACAATGAATGTGATCTTCCAGAATGGTACAAGGGAACTTCGCGTAATTGTCCAGAAGATGTGTGTGTGCAGGATGGCCTCAACTGCATAGACAGTGGCTACTGCTATCAAAAGGGACGTAGGAACCGTGATGGACAGTGTAGACACATTTTTGGCAAGGTAGCCAAGAGTGCAAATCAGAGTTGCTACAGGGTGAACACCTACGGTGACCGTTTGGCCACTATGGTTTCGATAACACTAAATATGTAAGATGTCATATTTCAGATATCTTGTGTGGGAGAGTTCAGTGTGAGAATGCGACAGAGATTCCCATGTTGAGAGCTCATTCTACTATGCACTGGGCTCACTTCAATGGCATCAACTGCTGGAGTAGTGACTACCATTTTGAAATGACCATACCTGATATTGGTGAAGTGAAAGATGGCACAGACTGTGGTTCAAAACATGTGTGTACACGTAGGAAGTGTGTCCCTCTGCCATTTGAGGAAATTACTTGCTTGCCTAAGATCCGTAATATGAGAGGCATCTGCAACAATAAACATCAGTCTCATTGCAACTGGAAGTGGGCCCCACCCTACTGCCTGTTAAAAGGCACAGGAGGAAGTGTTGACAGTGCCATGCCATCCCCTAGGAAAAAGACAAAACTTATGGTTGCACAAGAAAATTTTGTTGATACGACTTTTATTAATTCCTGTGTGTGTTTACATTTGTTAATGTTGCTTAGTAGGAGGCAAAAACTGCATCAGAAAGGAGAGCAAAATGTTCACACTTCACCTGAGAAAGAAAAGCATTCAGACTCCATCTGAGACAGAGTAGGAAATTTTTACAATTTCAGAAAAGAAACTCAATCCCTAATGAAATATCCCGTGTATTAATTTTTAGTGTCCTGGCAGTAGAAATGTTATTGCCCATGCCAGAGGCCACCGACGGAAAAACCCAGAGATCTATTATGTTTTAGGATTAACAATCTCCATTAAAGAAAGCTAATTCCCAATGTATTTCTAGTTTTCATCCTTTTAAACAATTTTCTTGGAACTTGTCTCTTTGTTTTTTTCTGTCAAAGACACGGCTTGTGGATGCGGAGGGTGTGTGTGTGTGCGCACGTGTGTGTGTGTGTGTGTGTGTGTGTGAACTTGCTAGGTCTCAATTCTAAGCCCTCTTCCTGTCCCTACTGTGCTTCGCCCCATGGAAAATGGGAACCCACAAATCGCAATTCTTTGCCAGTCCTCTTCGTATTCATTTCTGTCAACAGAGGAACGAGAGAGACTGGAAACCTAAGCGAACGGTTTGATTCCTGTTTATGTCAGTGTTGCCACAGTAACAGCTTTCACCTTGGCAGCAGCAGTAGCTTTCAGTCTGTGCATTATTTTTTGTATGTATTTAGGAACTCCCAGAACCAACAGTATTGCCAGCTCCAGAGATACCAGCACAGCTACAAACAATTTACACTCAGAGTTCTGAGTCCCAGGCCTTGGAGCCCTACACCAAATTTCAAAGGTTACAACCCCAAGCTGGCTGGATCCTCTCCTCCAAGGTTGGAGTCCTAGAACCAGGGGACCTTTTCCAAAGCTTTAGGTTCCAATAACTCCAATCTCTTCCATTTGATCTCCACTCTAGTCATGAGAGCTACAGCTTGTTAGTAATCCGTGGCTATCTCAGTGGTGTGGTTTCCCATTTTGTGTCTGAACTCTACGTGATACAGTACCCACGTTGGTACAGCAGAGAACAGAGGAAGGAGTCAGACATCAGAAAGTTTGGAATTTTTCCCATCATCCCCTTCTATTTCTTCAAAATCTAAAAAGAGCCTATTAACACTTGCCACTCAACTCCTTTGCAACTTTGATTATAAAATAGGATAAAGAAGATGCTTACAGTTCTATGTAGGATGTAATAAATTTTAGCAAATCCTGTTTCCTCTAGGGTAAAAAAAAAAAGCTGGGAAATCCCAATTAAACTTTAAAAATCATATTTTAAAGCCATCAGAGAGCTGTAGCAACAAGGAGGACTAAATAAACTAAATTTCAGGCATGGAAAGCAATTGTGAAATGAGTTGAGTGTGCCAGCTGTTTCTTCCTCCGGTTTGCTGGCTGATGTTGGATGTGAAGTGAGGATTAGGCTTAGCTCAATCGGAGGACCTCTGCCGAGAAAAGAACCCACCAATCCTCTTAATTACTACACAGGATTAAATTCATACACTAGACATTTTGGAACCTTCAATTTGCAACCATTTCCCCCCAAGTCCCATTTGTTGAATTTAAGGATGTTGTGGGATGCAGGTGAGCTAGCTTACATTTTCTCAAAAAGAATAGTTCACTAAAATCATGTTATATTTTGGACAAAAGGCATAAGTTTGTCTCCAGCATATGTACTGTCTCTTTAAGATGCTTACCTGATTTTGAACTTTCAAGTAGCAAAAGGCTGGACAGCTGGGGTGGAAACCTTTGAGCGATAGTGATTCATCCCCATCATCTTTCAAAGCTGAAGAAATAGAGTCAAGTAGACTCCTAGATGAGGGTCTAGCAGACCCAGGCCTGAGAAGTATTAATAAAAGAGAATTAGTCCAAGACTTAATAAAAAACTCATTTACCGGTGACCTAGTTCGGTCCATGACTGGTTTAGGTAATCATCTCCTCATGATATCTTTCTAACAGAAGAAAGACGAGAAAATCTCTAGTGAAGACACCTAGAGCTTCTACAGTTTTTTTCTACACAATTTCCTGCATACAATAAAACACTTATATTCATGTTAAGAGTAAAATAATTATTACTTGTAATTAGAGAAAAGGGAAAAAAAGGAGAAATTTTTAATAGTGTCGAGAGAATCCAGACACATGAAAAAATGACTATGATAAATACATTTTAAAATAAGAGAAAAATGTACAAAATGTAAAAGAGAATGTAGAGTTTCCTCAGTGAATTGGAAATTATCAAATGGATATTTTGGAACTAGAAATCACAATTTATTATAAGAACTCAGTAGATGAACCGTAGATTGTACAGGTCAAATTACAGAATTTAACTGGAAGACAGGCCAGTGGAAAAATCCCCACTCCAAAGCACACAGAAAAAAAGCATAGAAATAAGAAAGCAAGAAGTGTATGGAATACATGAACAGTTCTAACAATCCTAATGTTGGAGTTCCAGAGAAAGCAAAAAGAGGTAACTAAATAGAAATAATATTCAAACAGCTGTTTGTTGGCAATTTTTTCAAAAGAGAGAAAATATTGCCATTCACTGTGTGATAGTGGGCCACATATTTCTCAGAGGCACTTTAAATTTTTCTTTTTCTTTTCTTTCCCTTCTCCACGTTGTGTCCTCTCTAATAACTTGTCTTCAAGTTTGTTTATTCTTTCTTCTGTCTGTTCAAATATTCTATTCTCCTCTATGAAACTTTTTACTTTGGTTACTATACTTTTAATTTTAGGAATTTCCATTTAGTTCTTTGATACATACAATTTCTGTCTCTTCATTAATACTGAAGGTGGCTTTTTGTATAGCATGCATTTGATAAGAAGCTGTGTTTAAACTTCTTGAGTCAGTGAGAAATTTATTCATTAGTTCTAACCTGTGTGTATATGTGTATTTAATTTTTGAGTTTTGTACATATATGATCATGTTGTCTGCAAAGAGAGATTATTTTAATTCCTCCTTTACAATTCAGAAGGCTTTCATTTCTTTTTCTTGTCTAATTGCACTGGCAAGGACTTCCAGTACTATGTTGAATAGAAATGAATAGTGTGAACATCCTTTTCTTGTTTCTAATTTTAGAAAACAAGTTGCCATCTTTCATCATTAAGTGTAATGCGAGTTCCAGTTTTTTCTTATACGGCCTTTATTATGTTTAGGTAAATTCCTTCTATATATGGTGTGTTGAGAGGTTTTATCATGAAACGGTGTTGAATTTTGTCAAAAGCTTTTTCTGCATCTATCAAGATGATCATGTGATTTGTATCCTTCACTCTGTTAATGGGATATATCACATTGATTGATTTGCATAAGTTGAACTATCCTTGCATCTTAGCAATGAATCACACTTGGTCAGAGTGTGTGATTCTTTTAAAATGGTGATGAATTGGAATTGGTGGTATTTTATTGAGGATTTTTACATGTAAGTTCATTGGAGATACTAGCCTGTAGCATTCTTTTCTTGTGGTGGCTTTGTTTGTCTTTGGTATAAGGGTAATGCCAGTCTCGGTGGCTCAAGCCTGTAATCCCAGCACTTTGGAAGGCCGAGATGGGCGGATCACGAGGTCAGGAGATTGAGACCATCCTGGCTAACATGGTGAAACCCCGTCTCTACTAAAAATACAAACAAAAACTAGCCGGGTGAGGTGGTGGGCGCCTGTAGTCCCAGCTACTCCGGAGGCTGAGGCAGGAGAATGGCGGCAACCCGGGAGGCAGAGGTTGCAGTGAGCTGAGATCCGGCCACTGCACTCCAGCCTGGGCGACAGAGCGAGACCCCATTTAAAAAAAAAAAAAAAAAAAAAGTGTTTGGAAGTGATCCTTCTTTTTTCATGTTCTGGAAGAGTTTGAGAAGGATTGCTGTTAATATTTTAAATGTTTCATGGAATTTATCAGTGAAGCCACCTGGTCCTAGGCTTTTCTTTGTTATGAAAGCTTTTTGATTACTCATTCAAACTCCTTATTTGTTATTGGTATCTTCCAACTTTCCAATTCTTCTTGATTCAGTCTTGGTATGTTTCATATTTCTTGCAATTTATCCATTTTTTTCTAGGTTGTCTAAATTATTGATGTATAATTCATAATAGCTCCTTATGATCTTTTTAATTTCTGAGGTATCCATTGTAATGTATTTTCTTTCATTTCTGATTTTTTTGAGTCTAGATAGATTATCCATTATTATAAGTGGAGTATTGAAGTAGTCTCACATTATTGTTTTTCTGTCTATTACTCCCTTCAGATCTATCAATCTTTGCTTTGTATTTTTAGGTGTTCTGATACTGGGTGTATATACATTATTATATCTTCCTGCTGATTTGACCCTTTTATCACCATATAATTTTTTTGTCTCTAGTAACAGTTTTTGAGGAAAAGTCTATTTTCTATGATACAAATATAGCCACTCCTGCTTTATTTTCGTTACCAATGGCATAGGAGATCTTTTTCCATTTTTTCACTGTCAGCTTGTGTGTGCCTACACCTAACGTGAGTCGCATAGAAAGTGTATCTCTTGATCTTGTATTTTATCCATTTACAGACACTATGCTTTTTGACTGGGAAGTTTAATATATTTACATTTAAATTAATTATTAATATATAAGGACTTACTAGTGTCATTCAGTTGTTTTGCAGCAGTTAGGTTTCTTCTCTCATTGTCTTCCTTTCCTATTTGATGATATATGTAATGATTTTCCTTTTGTCTCATTATCATTTGTGTATATGTCACAGTTTTTTGTGGTTAGCATGAGGTTTGCATAAATATCTTGTAATTACATTATAACCACCTATATAAATTTATAACAACTTCAATCACGTTAAAAAACTCTACATTTCCACTTCACCCACCCAGTCTGTGTTATTGCAGTTAGAGTTCACTTCCTTTTATATCGCATATCCGTGAACAAATTTTATAGTTATAGTTATTTGTAATACTTTTGTCTTTTAACTTCTATATTAGAGTTAACATTAGTTTATGCACCATTTTTACAGTGTTATGTTACTATATATTTACCTTTACCTGTGAGATGTATGCTTTCATATGCTTACATATATGATATTTAGCATGTTTTTATTTCAATTTTAAGAACTCTCTTCAGCTTAGGCTGTAAGGAAGGTTTAGGGGTGATGAATTCCATCCGTTTTTGTTGTCTGGGAAAGATTTTCTCTCTCTTTAATTTTAAAAGGATAGCTTTTCCAGGTATAGTACTTTTGTATGGCAGGTTGTTTTTCAGTCAGTACTTTGAATATATCATCCCACTGTCTCTTGAACTCTCTCCCACTTTCTCAGGAGAAATCCACTGATAATCTTATGGCGGTTCCTTCCTATATGAGGAGTTGCTTTTCTCTTGTTGCTTTCAAAATTCAAAAACCCTGTGTGGGGTCCTTTGGGCTTCTGAATCTGAATGTCTATTTCTTTCTCCAAATTTGAGAAGTTCTCAGTCATTATTTCTTTTTCTTTTTTTTTTTTTTTTTTTGAGACAGAGGGAGACTCTGTAGCCCAGGCTGGAGTGCAGTGGCCGATCTGGGCTCACTGCAAGCTCCGCCTCCCGGGTTTACGCCATTCTCCTGCCTCAGCCTCCCGAGTAGCTGGGACTACAGGCGCCCACCACCACGCCCGGCTAGTTTTTTGTATTTTTTAGTAGAGACGGGGTTTCACCGTGTTAGCCAGGATGGTGTCGATCTCCTGACCTCATGATCCGCCCGTCTCGGCCTCCCAAAGTGCTGGGATTACAGGCTTGAGCCACCGCGCCCGGCCTCATTATTTCTTTCAATAAGCTTTCTGCTCCTTTCTCTCTCTTCTCCTTTGGGAACTCCATTATTCATATACTGATTTTATTTATCATGTCACCTAACTCCCATAGGCTTTCTTTCCTCTTTTTTATTTTTTTGTTTCTTCTCTGAGTAATTTCAAATGACCTGCCTTTGAGTTTACTATTTCTTTCTTCTGCTTGATTGCTTTAGAAGCTCCATTGCATTTTTCATTTCAGTCATTGTATTTTTTAGTTCCAGAAATTCTGTTTGGAACTTTTTTATGACTATGAACTTTATCTCTTGTAGAAGTTATCATTTTGTTCACGTACTGTTTCCCTTAAATGGCTGATTTATCTATTTGTGTTCTATTGCAGCTTGGTGAAGTTTAAAACAATTATTTTGAATTATTTGTCAGGCAGGCAATTCATATATCTCCATTTCTTTGAGGTTGGTTACTGAAAATGTATTATGTTCCTTCAGTGGTTTCATGTTTCCCTGATTTTTAGTGTTACTTATAGCCTTGTGTTGGTGTCTGCACATATGAAGAAGAAGCAAGCATTTCTTTCAGACTTTACAGATAGTTTCAGTAGAGAAAGACCTTAACCTGTGATGGACTTGAGGGCACAGGTTATGTAAGTTTTGTGGTGATGGCAGGTTCAGAGAGGCATGGCAATGGTAGTTCAGTGGGTGCACAAGGTCAGTGGTTCTGGGGTTGTACAGTGGAGCCAGCTGTCAAAATTAGGGAGAGGTCAAGAGCTTCAGTGTCAGGGAAGTGCAGCAACATGGGTTTTGAGTGACTCCAGCAGCTAAGCTCACATCAGCAAAGACTGCACCCTCAGCAGTGAGGGCTGCAGGGATCTGGGACCATGGTGAGAGGTGAACCAGCTGGATTTCCTGGGTCCAGTGGGGGCTTGGAGAACTTTTCTGTCTAACAAGGGGATTGTAAAATGCACCAATCAGTGCTCTGTAGCTAGCAAGAGGTTTGTAAAATGCACCAATCAGTGCTCTGTAAAAACACACCAATCAGCACTCTGTGGCTAGCTAGCTAGAGGTTTGTAAAATGCGCCAGTCAGTGCTCTGTAAAAACACACAAATCAGTGCTCTGTGGATAGCTAGAGGTTTGTAAAATAGACCAATCAGCACTCTGTAAAATGAGCCAATCAACTCTCTGTAAAATGGACCAATCAGCACTTTGTAAAATGGACCTATCAGCGGGACACAGATGGGGACAAATAAGCCACCCAAGCCAGCAGCGGCAACCTGCTGGGGTCCCCTTTTGCGCTATGGGAGCTATGTTCTTTTGCTCTTCACAACAAATCTTGCTGCTGCTCACTCCTTGGGTCCTTGCCACTTTTAAAAGCTGTAACACTCACCACGATGATCTGTGGTTTCATTCTTGAAGTCAACAAGACCATGAACCCACTGGAAGGAATCAACTCTGGACACAGTGGCAACGGCTAAGCCAGATGAGGTCCTCAGTTATTTTCTTGCTCTGCTTTTCTCCCACTGGGGAACCTGCAGCCGGTGGGTTCCTCTCAGTGCCGAGCTTTGTTAGTCTGAAGAATGGAGTAATGCAAGTAAAATTAGACTGTTCTTTCTACCCCTTTCTCTGCAGTTATCCTCAATTCTTTCTGCTTCACTGGTTGCTGCAGCTTCTTTACTGGACTCCAGAGCTCTCACAGACTGATTGTCATCTGTGGATGGTTGCAAAGTTGTGTTTAGGTTGGGGGTTACAAGGGCTGGGACCTCCTAGTCTGCCGTCTTGTTTACATGCAGTACTTTGAATCCTCATATGAAATATTCTGTTACAGCTAAACTGACAAATTTATTGGCATATGGTTGTTCATAATAGTCCCTTATCATTTTAACATTTTATAATTTGTAGGAATTGATCTCTTGTTCATTTCTAATATTTGCAATTCGTGTATTCAGTCTCTATCTTCCCATTGCTTTCCCTCTCCATCTTCTCTATTCTAATAATTGTAACTAATGATTTTTTTATGTTTTCAAAGAGCCAGTTTGGGTTTTATCTCTTATTTTTTGCTCTTTTCTAAATTTCATTTTATTGGTTTCTTCTATTATCTTTATTATTCTATTTTTTATTGTTTGAATTTAATTTCTTCATTTTCTAGTTTATTGTAGTAAAGGCATAGAATTTTGGTATGAGATCTTTTTTCTTTTCTGATATAAGAATTTAATTCTATGAATTTATCTCTGAGCATTTTCTAAACTATGTCACATGATTTTAACAGGTATTTTCATTTTCATACAATTCAAAAATACTTTCTAATTTCCTGTGTGATATTTTTCTTCAACCTACAGTTACTTATGATTGTGCTCTTTAATTTTCACATTTGAAGATTTTCTAGATATTTTTATCTTTATTACTAATTTAATTATATTGCTAACAGAGAATGTAATGTGTATGGTTTCAATACGGCACATCATTGAAAATATCTGGGTACCTTGGAAAAGAATGTGTACTTTGCAATTTGTGGGTAGAGTATTCCATAAAAGTTGTTGAGGTCAGGTTATAGCTTTGTTCAAATTTTTTGTCTTTATTGATTTTGTTGTCTATTTGCTCTTTAAGATAATGAAGGCTGAAATATCCAGCTGTAACTATGGACTTACGTACTTTACTTTTCAGCTCCTTGGTTTTATGCTTTGTGTATTTTGACACTCTTTATTATGCTCATAGGAGTTTTATGCTCTCTTTGTAAACTGTCATCGTTTTCATTATGGAACGTGTCTTTTTATGGCTGCTAATTTTTTTGTTCTCTCTATCCTATCTGATATTACTATAGCCATTCTGGATATTTTGGTCATTTGTGTTTATGTACTGTATTATTTTTCATCTTTTTACTTTTAGCATATGTGAATTTTCACATTTAAAGTAGATTTTTTTTGTAGACGGCACATAGTTGGGACTTAATTTTAATCTAATTTATAATCTCTGCCTTTTATATGGATCATTTAAACAACTTTCTATCTTGTTTAATGTTTTTAATATTTTTCATCTGTTCTTTTTCTTGTTGTTTTTGTTTTTGAAGCAGAGTCTTGCTCTGTTGCCCAGGCTGTAATGCCACCAAGCCCGGCTAATTTTTGTATTTTTAGCAGAGACAGGGTTTTGCCATGTTGGCCAGGCTGGTCCTGAACTCCTGGCCTCAAGTGATCCACCCACCTCAGCCTCTCAAAGTGCTAGGAATACAGGAATGAGCCACGACGCCCAGCCTGATATTTTTTCTGTTATCTTTCCTGCTTTTTTAGATGCATTGAGTATGATTATCATCAGAATAGTATTACTAAGGAAAAATAAGCAGACACGCAAAAGTATCCCACTGTATTATGAAACAGAAACATAACACTCATTTTTAAATTGAAGTATATAATATGTGAGGTCTGGGTGCAGTGGCTCATGCCTGTAATCCTAGCACTTTGGGAGGCCAAGGCGAGTGGATCACTTGAGGTCAGGAGTTTAAGACCAGCTTGGCTAACCTGGTGAAACCCGGCTCTCTTAAAAATACAAAAATTAGCTGGGCATGGTGGCGCATGCCTGTAGTCTCAGCTACTCAGGAGGCTAAGGCACGAGAATTGCTTGAACCTGGGAGGTGGAGGTTGCAGTGAGCCAAGATTGCACCGTTGCACTCCAGCTCCAGTGACAGAGTGAGACTCTGTCTCAAAAAAAAAAAAAAAGTAAATACACAATATGTGTTTAATTAGTTTTGTCATCTTTATTTGTCCTGCAAATACAGGAGAAGATGTAATTCAGTTTGTTAAAGACGATTTTATAAACAGGTATCAAAAGAAAAAACTGTACTGAGATTAGTATTGGTACCAGTGTAGAAAAAAGAAAGAAAGAAAGAAAGGACTTGCACCTGAATACTAATTCACCGATTTATTTACAGAGAACAGTTGGTGATTCAAAACTATGCCTCCTAATCTTGGTTCAGTGTTGAAGTGGTCACTCACTGTGTGACTTTTCCGTCTGTGTGAAGAAAAAGCAATCAAGGTAAAACTCTTTTCACTAGAGTACACTTCCTATAGTGGTGCTTTCTAAGTATTTCTAGTTCATCATTAGCTTCCCGTCTATAATGACAATAAACTCCTACAATTCCAAACATTTTTTCAAGCAGCTCTCTCAGTGACATTTTTGCTGCTTGAACAGACAGACTCTGTCACTCTCCCTCTGAACCTACTTTTAAAATGTGAGTTTGCTGCAACTGTCCCTGCTTTGGAGGGCTGTGGGAAGAACTGCAGTCATCCAGGTGGTGGTAGGATACATTTATATCCTAAGAGAAGGTGTTGGACTCTAAGTCTGCCAATCAGTTACAATAAGTCAAAGCTAATACTCAACCCCACATCTGTGACTATTTCTCAGTCGGCTCAGAATTCTGAGGGAAAAGAAATGAGATTAATTCTTAAGCCCAAGCACATGATGCTTTAGCCAGAAGACTTTAAAATGCACTAGTGGAACTCACACTTGGTAATCAAGATAGCATGTAAAGATAATGAAACTCCTGGGTTGGCAACAGCATTTGTTGATTGCAGGTGAGTGGCTACTTTTGTAACGGATACATTGTGAAGTCTCAACTCACTAGAGCACAAGGAATAATGATTGTGCTTACTGTGTTCCTTAGTTCACCACATTCCTGCCCAAAGGACTTTCCTAACTCTCTCTCAATTTAATCCCATAACTTTTCAATAACTTTGCTTACTAGATCAGTTTTATTTCATTCCTTATAGCCTCAGTCTGGTTCATCATATTGAGGTATTACTGGCATATGATGTACTGCATATGTTTAAAGTGTGTGGTTTCGTACACTTTGACACGTGCAAACATCCATGATATTCTGACCACATTGAAAAGAGTGGTGTTCATTATCTTCATTGTGGTGATAGTTTCATAGATTCATCACCCTCCAAAGTTTCTTCTTAGGTCGAGTGTGGTGGCTCATGCCTGTAATCCCAACAACTTTGGGAGGCCGAGGGGACAGGATTGCTTGAGCTCAGGAGTTCAAGACCAGCGTGGGCCACATAGTGTGATCTCATCTCCATAAAATAATTTTTAAAAAAATAATCCAGACATGGTGGCACATGCCTATAGTTTCAGCTACTGTGGAGGCTGAGGTGGGAGGATCACTTGAGCCCAGAAGGTTGAGGCTGCAGTGAGCATGATCACACCACTGCACTTCAGCCTGGACCACAGAGTGAAGCTCTGTCTCAAAAATTAAAGAAAAAAAATTTCCTCTCACCCCTTGTAGTTCCTTACTCCTACCCCTACCCACACCCTCCTTTCCATGTACAGCATGCAGGTATTTTTTTGATCTGGCTTTTTTCACAAAGCGTATTTCTGAGATTCATCCATGATGATGTGTGTATCACCACAGGCATATCTTGTATTGTTACACTGTGATTTATTGTGCTTCACAGGTACTACATTTTTACAAATTGAAGGGTTTTGGCAACTCTGCATTGAACAAGTCAATCAGTACCATTTTTCCAACATTTGCTCACTTTGTGTCTCTGTGTCACATTTTGGTAATTCTCTCAATAGTTCAAACTTTTTTATTGTAATATATCTGTTATGGTAGTCTCTAATCAGGGATCTTTGATGTCACTATTGTAGTTGTTTTGGGCAACCATGTAAAGCGGAGAGCTTAATCGATACATGTATGTACTGAATGCTCCACCAACCAGCCATTCCCCCATCTTTCTCCCTCTCCTTGGCCTCCCTATTCCCTGAGATACAACAATACTGGAATTGGGCCAATTAATAACCCTACCATGGCCTCTAAGCGTTCAGGTGAAAGGAAGAGTCACACATCTTCCATTTTAAATCAAAAGCTAGAAATGATTAAACTTAGTGAGGACAGCATGTCGAAAGGCAAGATAGGACGAAAGTAGGCCTCTTGTGTCAGCTAGCCAAATTTCGAATATAAAGAAAAAGTTCTCGAACGAAATTAAAAGTGCTACTCCTGTGAACACACAAAGGGTAAGAAAGCAAAACAACCTTATTGCTGAAATGGAGAAAGTTGTAGCAGTCTGGATAGATCAAACCAGCTACAGCATTCTCTTAAGCCACAGCCTAATCCACAGAAGCACCCTAACTCTCCTTAGTTGTATGAAGGTTGAGAGAGGTGAGGAAGCTACACGAGAAAAGTTGGAAGCTAGCAGAGGCTGGTTCACGAGGTTTAAGGAAAGAAGTCATCGCCATAACATTAAAGTGCAAGGTGAAGAGCAAGTGCTGATATAGAAGCTACAGTAAGTTCTCCAGAAGATCTAGCTGTCACCACTGATGAAGGTGGCTACACTAAACAACAGATTTTCAAGGTAGATGAAACAGCCTTCTATTGGAAAACTATGCCATCCAGAACTTTCATGGATAGAAATCAATGCCTAGCTTCAAAGCTGGAAAGGATAGGCTGTCTTGTTAGGGGCTAAAGCGGCTGGAGATTTAAAGTTGAAGCCAGTGCTCATTGACCATTTCAAAAATTCTAGGGCCCTTAAGAATTATGCTTAAATCTACTCTGCCTGTGCTGTTCGTGGAACAATAAAGCCTAAGTGAAACACATCTATTTACAGCATGGTTTACCGAATATATATTTTAAGCCCAGTGTTGAGACCTACTGCTCAGGAAAAAAAAAAAAGAGTGCTTTTTGAGATAGGGTCTCTCTGTGTTACCAAGGCTGGTCTTGAACTCCCGGACTCAAGACAACCTGTCCAGCCTGTTTTTAATAGGCCTGAATCTTAGTAAGCTCTAACATGTGAACATCAGTGGCTAAATATCACCTAGCATAATCAGCTGAACCAAGGGATGGAATTGCAGTTGTTGCTGAGGTTGGCATTAGATTTTGAGTAAAATAATCTTTTAGTTATATGGAGTTTTTAGGTGTTGGTCAGTTGAAGGTTTCCTGATCCTTGTTGCCTATTTATTAGCAAATAATTAGGACATTATATTAGGTTGGTGCAAAAGTAATTGTGGGTTTGCCATTATGCAAAAACCGTGATTACTTTTACATCAACCTTACTTCAAAGGCAGTTAATTTCCCATGGAATAGAAATCATTAGTATCTAAGGTTTTAGGTCATATTTTTCCTAAAAGTTTCTTTTTTCTCTCTATGGTTTTGATTTTCATTCCATTTCACTTCAAGAACTACACAGAGGGTTAACTTCTTAGTTTCCTGTGCCTTCTAATATAATCACCTTGTCACATGGTCACACTGGCTCTTGTTTGTTAATTCGAAATGCACTAATAATAACCCTAAATTTCAGGGACCTAAACTATGGGTTTAACCATAAAGGTGTTATAGATTTTAAACATAAATGGGTAGAGAATAATAAGGAAACTCTTCCATTTATTTAGGTTGAAGAGAGAAACTCTCAATTAATTAAACACCTCCTTCTTGACCCTTGCAAAATACATATATATATATTTAATTTAAATATGTAAAGTATATACATAATACATAAAATAGATATGTATTTTGCAATATCGCCTGTGTCTGGAACAGCTGGTTTCTAGAAATCAGATTGGTTGATAAGGCGGATTCATTTAAAACTATGTCTAGATCTTTAGATTAGTACAGAGGCTGTGAAGTATTTTTTAAAATAATGAAAATTAAGTTTAATTGCACTATATTTTCTAACACTTTTTCCAATTTTTGTAAAAATGTGTGTTAATAATAAAAACTGAAGAAAATTTAAAATTCCCCCAATTCTCATCATTACAAAACAGTAATAGCCTGAAGTAGATATAATTTCAGCCAAAACAAAAAAAGGAAGGAACAAAGGAAGGAAGGAAGACAAAAAAATTTTCAAAAACCAGGGATCACAGTGTACCTGTTATTTCAAAATTAATATTATTCAATTTAATTTTAATTCCACCAATGAAAAAGATACTGAAGTAAAACGGAAGGGATTAACAAATTTGAGATTAATATTTCTTTATTGTAAAACATGTCTCCTTAAAAATCATGCGAAAATTAAGAAAAACAATAAAATCTTTCTTCTTTTTTTTTTTTTTTAAAGATGGAGTCTCGCTCTGTCGCCAGGCTGGAGTGCAGTAGCTCTATCTTGGCTCACGGCAACCTCCACCTCCTGGGTTCAAGCAATTCTCCTGCCTCAGCCTCCTGAGTAGCTGGGACTACAGGTGTGAGTCACCACACTCGGCTAATTTTTGTATTTTTAGTAGAGACGGAGTTTCACCATGTTGGCCAGAATGGTGTCAATCTCTGGACCCAATGATCCGCCTGCCTTGGCCTCCCAAAGTGCTGGGATTACAGGCATGAGCCACTGCATCTGGCCAACAATAAAATCTTTAAGAGGTTTGAGTAATATTCAACTTCATGGTATTATTATGATATTCTTGGAATCTTTAGATATCTTATTTATAACTTATTATTTATTTATTAATATTTAGATACTTTTAGATACCTAAAGATAACTTTAGATTCTTAATATGAAAAATGGTTTTCATATTTACATATTTTAAAATAAATTTGTGTATTGTATTATATAATATGTATGTTATATATAGTCAAGAAGTATACCGTTCATATTCTATTCTGTAACCATAATTTCCGTAGTGACCAACTTAGAATTCTTAGAATGGATATAATTCTCACTAACAATTCAACTCAACACTGTTTCTCATATTAGAGTATGCAAGTTATCTATAAAAATGTAAAACTTCCATATTTTTATTAAATTTCTCTTCCAGTGTTTGAATTTATATTTATGTTATCCTAATAGCTTAATTGTTGGAGAAGAAAAGAACAGAGAAGGGCTTAATATATAAATAATGCATACAAGCCAAGTGAAAGTAAATGATTTTATGGTTCACTATAGAACAAGAGTTCTTTAGTTGTTAGGGAAAAAAAGAAAAGAAAAATGGCAGGAAAAGTTGAGTCGTCATATATAATGAAAGCACACAAACTAAGAAAAGTCTTAGTAGTCAGTATCATATCCATAATTTTATGTGGCACTTTAGTTTTAGCAAACCATGATTTCATATTAAATTAATGTTAATTTCTTGGTTTGCAATTTTATTTGCTCTTAATTTATGATGTGGGTAGGTTTTACAGTTTTCTAAGAGATATAAACAAAAGAGCTAATAATTAGTTTTATGTTTACAAGGTATTTTTTAAATATAATGAATAAAATTCAAATAAAAACATTTTTTAATTGATTAAAAATAGCAGGTAATGACAGTGTTCCATGCGTATCTCCCTGGCTCTTACTGTTTTAGTAGTGCACACAGTACTAATTTCCAACTACCAATGCCTGCAACTGAGGCCCTTTTTTTTTTTTGCCACCATGCACACAGCAGGCCAGATAAGCTGAAAAGAATTAACCCTCCTGGCAGCAGCCCTCAATCTATGACTGAAGGGAATTGGAGTGTAAATACCTCAGCTCTTCCTCCCGGTGAGTGAAATAATTCTGAGGTACACATTTACGCTGTTGCCTACATTTCCTCAGCAGAATGCAGCTCCAGTTGTTGGATGCAGGACAGTTACGCAGTGGACCTAAGGCAAATCAAGGCCCCTTTTTAAAGAGGGGATACGCATCAGCTAGAGGACAAATGAAGTCTGAAGTCCTGAACTAAGTTCATATTACAGTAGATCCAGCAGATCTATGGAACTGCCAAGGAGAAATTTCTCTGTTGCCCAAATGCATAATCAAAATGGCTATATTTATAGCTGGCAAACCTCACACTAGTCCCTGGTCTATATAGTATGAAAGGCCAAATGGAAGCCACCTGAAAATGCCCCCACCATCCACAGTAACAAAAGTAATATCACATCTTGGGCAGGATGATCAGACACAAGGGCTATGGTCCCCTTCATACCCCATTTTAAGTTAATTTAACAAGTTAGCCCACCATAGAGTCCGTATTTTAAAGGCACAGGTCAAGGAACCACTTGGAGAACTTGTGCTTCTCATTTCCACAACTTTTGGCCATGCTGGGCCAGAGGTTCTGGTTCCTGGTAGGCAGAGGGATCCTTCTAGAATAAAGTTTCCACCAAATTTAAAGTTATATCTTCTCCCTTGGCATTTTCAGCTTCTTATTGCAGTTGACCAAGATGCAATAAAGAAGCCCTGATTAATGAGGATACACGGTTGCTATGATATTATAAGGGCGGGGAAGACTATGTCCTGTGACTCTTTGCTAGGGACTTTCTCTGGCCACTAAAGCATGCTTGTCCATGTTCTGGAGAAGTTAACACCTCCCAGAAGCAGCTCTGATCCAAAGCTGATGGAATTTGTTGTATAAACATCTCATTTTTCTCACCCTTATTTAACTCCAAGACACATGATCCACACTGTTTTCCAAAGTTCTCAAGAAGGGTTAAGCTCCAGTTGTCCTTGCAGTGCTTTTCTTGAAAACAGACTCTTCTACTCGTGAGTGAGCTTCCCTCCCTTCTCTGTCTTCGTTACCTGCTCCCTTACACCTTCCAAATAAAGTTCTTGCACTCAAATCATTGTTTCAGTGTCTCTATGAATACCCAAACTAAGGCAGGGTCCTTGAAATTTTGTTTTCTCTTTAAAAAGCATGTTACCATTTTAAAAACACTGTTGTAGTGCCCAGCCACCACACACGCTTCAATAATTGCTGGGATAACATCCTACAAAGCAGTGGTCTACTTGTTTACATGCTCATAGTCATGAATGAAAGATGCAAGCAAATGTTCTGCAAATGATGCAAGAAAATGTTCTTTGAGAGGGCTCAAATTGTACACTAAACTTTAAAATCCATTTAAAACACATTTGCATATACACACACACACACACACACAGCCATTTTAAATTTGGATACTTAGAAGGACAAATTTCTTTTCTTTGAGAAGCTTCCCTATGTAGATCAGCTCATCTAAGTCTTAGATCCTGGATGAGGCTGTTTATAAGGCTGTCTAAGTTGTATTCTGCATAGCTCAAGGGTGACTTGCAACCTGTAGCCCACATCTTCTGGAACCTTCTGGAATTCTGGCACAACTGGATTTACAACATGCATTTGCAAATGGTTATCTATCTCCTTAGACATCATCACCACAATACAAAATGAAGTGAGCCAGTCCATCAAACTCAAGTGCTCCCCAGCCCCAAAAGAAATGTTAGACTATGGATGTTGAAGCTACTTTTATTCAATGCAGTTTTCGTTGCCCCGAGGCACTTTATCTACTGCTGGAATGTACCCACTGAGTCATATTTTAAACCAGTGTTCTCTCCGATTCTATATGCGCCTCAAAGTCTAAGCACATTGGAACTGGATAAAGGGCTCCTGTCAAGTTCAATTTAGTCAAGATTACCTCCTCAACAATACTTCAAACATTTTATTCACGTAAATCATACAGGAGGATTAGAATATGCACTCAGTTAAAAAAGATTACTTTGCCATTCTGATGATCATGCACAATCTTATTGCTAATAAACTCCTTTGTATAGTTTCCCACACAAACAAGTAGAGTTTCTCATGGGAAATACACTTTTGTCGTTTTTTTGAAATATACACTAAGCTTTCTATTTGTTTTAAAAATCAGCAAAACAGTACCTTAAAGGGAATACACTACTGGAATATTACAGAAAGTTAAATATCTACAAAGCCTGTTACAAATGAGGAAGTCAGCTTTTGAGGTTTTAAAAATCATTTTCATAAGTGATTTCCATTGACCACATGATTATATGGGTAAACTTTAGAGAAGATGTTGAACATTTTCAGCCTCCATTGCATATTACCTGTCTGCCTGTTTTTTTTCAAGTTTTGCATTTCAAATACTTTCTCAGTTCCATAGCCACTCTCTCAGTACCTCACTATTGTCTGGTACTCAACTAAATTCAAACTTTGGTATTACCTGCCAGGTCTCGCAAGGAGGCTGAGATTTTAACCTCTGCATTAAAACAGGGGACCCAGTGGATTGTTCTGAGACCCATACTTAGATGCATTTAATAATATATTTGAACATATTTTTATGTATTTTTATAATGATCACATGCCTATGTTAGGGGAAAGGGGTCGTGATCCAGACCTCAAGAGAGGATTCCTGGATCTCTCACAGGAAAGAATTCAGGGCAAGTCCACAGAGTGCAAAGCAAAAGCAAGTTTACCAAGAAAGTAAAGGAATAAAAGAATGGGTACTCCACAGACAAAGCAGCCCTCAGGGCTGCTGGTTGCCCATTTTTATGGTTATTTCTTGATTATACGCTAAACAAGGGTTGGATTATTCATGCCTCCCCTTTTTAGACCATGTAGGGTAACTTCCTGTCATTGCCATGGCATTTGTAAACTGTCATGGTGCTGGAGGGAGTGTAGCAGTGAGGACAACCAGAGATCACTCTCATTACCATTTTTCTTTTAGTAGGTTTTGGCCTGCTTCGTTACTGCAACCTGTTTATCAGCAAGGTCTTTGTGATCTGTATCTTGTGCTGACCTCCTATGTCATCCTGTGTCTTACAATGCCTTAACCATCTGGGAATGCAGCCCAGTAGATCTCAGCTTCATTTTACCCAGCTCCTATTTAAACTGAAGTTGCTGTGCTTCAAACACCTCTGACACCTACATAGGTTGTGACATGATTGAGCATTTAAAATTAAAACATTATAATTTCATGATGTTTCTCCCCTCTCCTATTTTTCTTCTCGTTATTTTTTGTACCAGTAGTCTCTGATCTCCAAGTATGCCAGGAAGCAGGTAGATACAGGGTCAGCAGGGCAGAAGGGAAACAGCAAGAGCAGCATGCTGAAGACCTTTCTGCCAGTTAACGCTCATGGGTCATGCTCTGGCAATCACCGCTGTTGACACACAGAGGTGGCCTCATAGATGGAACTAGTGTTGAACAACTCCTTGGATAGAGCAATCTGGTTTAAAAATGTCAGTTTTTTTTAAGCATTAGTTTATTTGTCTTCATGTAATGGATAAAGATAATCCCTCATTACATGATTTACACCTGTAACCTGAGAAGAGCTAGATTTTTAACTTTAAATTGTATTTGGAACCAAATTTTAGACTGATGAGGGTATAAACGGATGTATGAGTAAAAACTTAGTGATTAACTTGCTCAGTGTTTTCATTCCCTTGTGTATCTCCTTACAATCTTCTGTAGAAATTAACTATTATTGTCCCTACTTCACAGGAAAAAGAAACTTAAAAAAAATGGAAGTGAGGAATTTTTTGCTCAAAATCACACATTAAGTTAGCATCCAGTAGGATTAATTTGTTTTTTATTGTACTACACACTTATATGAAATCCTATCTTTTTATTTTATAATCTCCTCTCCAGAATTGAATCTTAGGAAAGACCAAAACAAAAACCTAAGCAGAACTGAAGTGCCCTCCAGGTTAGGCCAGGATCTTATTCAGATTTAGCCTGGCTGTAAGAGCTCAATCTCCCCATTTCCAGGCATCTTAGTCCATTTAGCATTGCTATAACAGAATACCAGAGACTGGGTGATTCATCAGGAAAAGAAGGGTATTTGGCTAATGATTCTGGTGGCTGGGAAGTTCAAAACTAGACAGCTGCATCTGGGGAAGGCCTCAATTGCTTCCTTTCGTGGTGGAAAGTGTGTATGCAAAGAGATCACATGGTGAGAGAGGAAACAAGAGCAACTGTGGAAGCCACACTCTTTCTAACATCCTGCTCTTGCTTTCGCAGGAACTAATCCATTCCCACAGAGTGAGAACTCACTCCTGCCTGAGCATCTATTCATAAGGAATCTGCTCTGCCCTGTGACCCAAACATCTCCCATCAAGCACCACCTCCCAACACTACATATTAGGGATCAGATTTCAACATGAGTTTTGGCTGGGCCAAACTATATCCAAACCATAGCACCCAGTAAAAGCACAAAAGAGCAAGTTTCCTCCAAAATTCTGGAGAAAATGCACAGTTACCCTGCACAGTGTAGTTTAATTGGGTAGTTAAGACTAGCAGACAAACCCCATCAGATCCAGCAGTTTCAATTCTTCTGTATAATTGAGGAAGAACCCCAGACGTTCTCCTTCTGACTGAGTGGGCTAGCATCAACTTGTTAAAGAAGCTGGTGGACCAGACTACCTATCATTAAAATGCACTTTGCCTTCTTGTCTGGGTCACAAAAGGGAAAAAAGACTGCTTAATTTGCTGAAGGGCATCAATTAGTGCCAATCCAAACATAAAGATAAAACAGGTGGAACCTTTAAGAAACGTACTCTCTGACACTCATACATTAGGACATGATACTAACTCATAAAACTTTTAAAAGGATGTGTTAGGTGAGCCTAAGCCAGACAATTAAAGACATCAAAGTCATGGTGGACAATGTTAACCAGTTAGCCTAAAGCTGCCTCCTTACATATTTGGGATTCAGCCCTAAAGGTTTTCTGTACATTGTAGACTATAATAAGCAGAGGTGTAAACTGACCGTCCACATGTGCCAGTCAGTGAGTTTTGGCCAATCAAATTAGCGACAACTGTTCCTAACTTGGTGTTCAAATTAGGCAAATGCCAACCTGTAACCAATCCAGCTGTTTCTGTCCCTCCCTTCCGATTTCTGTACATCATTTCCTGTTTCTTTTGTTGTTGTTGTTGTTTTGTCTATAAATCTTCTTCCACCACGTGGCTGTGCTGAAATCTCTCTAAATCTGCCGTGATTCTGGGGGGCTGTCTGATTTGTGAATTGTTCATCATTCCATTAAACTCCTTTAAATTTAATTTGGCTGAAGTTTCTCTTTTAAAAGCAAGAAACCAACAGTCCTTCCTCCTTTTCCCTCCTGCCAGAGGGTAATTTTACTTGTCATTGTTTGAGTTCAATGAATTTAACGTTCTGATGTGGCTACAGAGAAGCCCTGGAGGGTGCTAAACGTAATATTTTCACACGAGTACAACAGCACCAGCCCCTTAGCCACGGTTTAGTTTTCTGTGTTTTCAGTTATCCACAGTAAATCATAGTTATTTTTGTTAATATCAGGTATTTCGAGAGAGTCACCATATTCACATAACTTTCATTACAGTATATTGTTATAATTATTCTATTTTATTGTTATCTCTCTGTCTAGTTTATAAATTAAACTTTATCACAGTACGTATGCATAGAAAAAAAATTGTATATATAGGGTTTGGTACTATCCATGATTTCAGGCATCCACTGAGGGTCTTGGAACATATCCCCCGCAACTTCCCGCAGATAAAAGGGGATTACCCTTTTTTTTTTTTTTAAGAGGCTGAGTCTCTCTCTTTCGCCCAGGCTGGAGTGCAGTGGATTGATCTCTGTCTGTCTCTGCCTCAGCATGATTAGTGGTTCTTAATTTTTTTCTTTTGTAGAAAAGGAGGTAAAAGTTACTCTCTCGGCCGGGTGCTCTGGCTGACGCCTGTAATCCCAGCACTTTGGGAGGCCAAGGCGAGCAGATCACGAGGTCAGGAGATTGAGACCATCCTGGCTAACGCAGTGAAACCCCGTCTCTACTAAAAATACAAAAAAATTAGCCAGGTGTGGTGGCAGGCGCCTGTAATACCAGCTCTTCGGGAGGCTGAGGCAGGAGAATCACTTGAACCCAGGAGGCGGAGATTGCAGTGAACCGAGATTGCACCACTGCGCTCCAGCCTGGGCGACAAAATGAGACTCCGCCTCAAAAAAAAAAAAAAAAGAAAAAGCATAACAACCTAGATTGTGAAGATTGATGGAGATAAAATGATTCAATAATTTAATCTTAAGAGTGCCTTAGTTAGCAAGCAAGACAAAAAGTTGTCAGGATAGTAAGAGGAAAAGCAAGAGATCGTGGAAGCCAAGGAGGAGACAGTTTCGAGAAAGAAAGAAACAAAGCAGGAGTGAGTTTGAGGCCCAGGAGAACCGGGAAAGGTCCATTGAATATGATTAGGAAGAGATTTCTGGAGCAATTAGGACCCTTGTGAAGGTTAAAGAAAAGAGAGGATTTACATTATCCGAACTCCCTCCTAAATCCCTGGTTTTCAGTCCTTAGAGGAACAGGCTAACTGATGTTTGGATTAAGAAAACTGACTTTTTCCAGCAGATAAGAGTCCCAGCAGGATTTCTGGCAGACAGAGTCAGAGACTAGCAACGGGGCGGGTGGAGCTCGGGGCCATTCCTGATTAATGGCCAACATAAAGAAACTCCAGAAAGACACCAAGTGACAGGATGCAGGGAAATTCATAGGAAGAGCAATGTAGGAGTGAAAATCGTTGCAACATGATGATTTGGTCTTGGTTAAAAGACAAGTAGAAAAAGATGAATTTGAAAGATTACTTGTCATTTACAGGACTTGCTGTATTTTTTTCCAACCATTTTTTCAATATCTTGTTGCTTGCTTTAAGGGATGGGCAGATACAGACTGTGTCCAGTGGAAAGCCGCCTCTAGGTTTTCATACATTTTTGAAAGGGGAGTGGAGAACAGCGGTGGCCTGAAATCTCTTAAAACTAGTGCTCTGGGTCAGCGCGGTGGCTCAGGTCTATAATCCCAACACTTTGGGAGGCCAAGGCAGGCGAGACCATCTGAGGTCAGGAGTTCGAGACCAGCCTGGCCAACATGGTTAAAACCACGTCTCTATGAAAATACAAAAAAATTAGCAGGGCGTCGTGGTTAGCGCCTGTAATCTCAGCTACTCCGGAGGCTGAGGCAGGAGAATCGCTTGAACCTGGGAGGCGGAGGTTGCAGTGAGCCAAGTTCGCGCCATTACACACCAGCCTGGCGACAGAGTGAAACTCCATCTCAAAAAACAAACAGCTAGTGCTCTGACTCTGGTCCAACTCTTTTTCCCTTTTGAGTTGATTCAGTGACAGCACAAGCATTAGTATCCAGTATCCAACCATTTGAAAAAAATTGGAGGATTTTGGCTTGTCTTCGCTAAAATAGCTTGGTGATAATAGAGTAACGAATTAGAACTGGTAGGAATCCATTATTTCAGTCTTGCTAGTTGAAGTAAATCCCTTATTTGTGGACGTAAGATTTACTTTAGGTTGTATTTGGCAAATGTGGGAGTACAGGGTGTGGAATTTATTCAGCTACAGAAGTCCCTTAAAATTCCCCGCAATTTCATAAAGCCTTAAGAGTTCAGACATGCACAAATGTTTGTGAAATCTTTGGAAGATGACAACCTAGGTTACTCTGTCTGCTGAAAATGACTAAGTTGGATTTTCTGCTTCATTCCTAAGGAGGAAACTTGACCAGTGAAAGTGAAAAGTGATAGCAGTAAACCAGGAAGGGTGAAGTAGAAGGTGGGTGAAAACTTTACTCAACTGGGAAAAAGATGCTAATTCAACCCCGGGCAGCAAGAGAAAATGCCAACGAAGATGAAGTCAAAATAGCTAAACCTGTTTCAAATATTTCATTTCTAAAAATTCGATTCTATTTTCTCTTGTCTCATGGTCTGTCTTACAGACTCATACTAAATCTGTGGATATCCTATTCTTTCCACATCTAAACACATTTTTAAAGGTGAGAAATAACCAAAGTTTGTGAGGCAGGATTCAGGGTTAATGAATAATTTCAAACAGGAAATGGAATATATTAAGTCAAGAACTAGTGTGTCAAGATATTCAGCAATCTTGTTAGAAAGTTGTTTGAAAGAACTTGCTCTTTTTTTGCCTAGAGATGAAATTGTTTTTCTTATTCACACACATGAAGACAGCATGTTCTTGCTTCTGGAAGTGCTCCGGCAGGCAGATTAGGTAAACTCAGAGATCGGTATTCTGACAAAATTGGCAGTTTCCAAATGTCAAATAAATTTGTTTATCCCAACTCATTGTGTTGTAACTTAATCACCAATTAAACAGATTTCAACACAGAGCCTTTAAGTAAAAATATGTGGGGGAAATAATTGCTTAAGTCTAATAATAGGAATCTCTTTTTTTATTTTTTTATTTTTATTACTTTTCAATCAGTGTTGACCAGGTTGGCCTCAAACGTGTAGCCTTGCCTCCCCGAGTGCCAGGGCAACCGGCCTGAGCCACCGCAGCTCCAAGGAATCTCTATTTTTTTTAAAACCTGTGGAAAAATTTTAGATCAGATTACTCACCCTTAGAAATTAGACAAAGTAAAAAAAATTAAAAAAAAAAAAGAAATTAGACAAAGTATCTTCAGTCATCACTCCCTTGAACAACGCCTCCTAGCTGTGGGATTGAGGAGGAATCTGGTGTTAAAAGTCCACATGCGTCATTTCTCTTAATGTTATTAATGATAATTTGCATAAGGAATTTTTTTGACTGTAAAAATAAGTTTACTTTGACAGTCTCTATTACTTAAGACATTTAGTCTATCACATAATATCTTTGTAATCACAGTGCTGTTTAAACTTTCAGTGTTTTTGTTCATTTGTTTTTGTTTTTGAAACGGAATCTCACTCTGTTGCCCAAGCTGGACGGTAGTGGCGCTATCTCCACTCACTGCAACCTCTGCCTCCTGGGCTCAAGCGATTCTCCTGCCTCAACCTCCCAAGTAGCTGGGGTTAGAGGCGCCCGCCACCGCGCCCAGGTAATTTTTGTATTTTTTGTAGAGATGGAGTTTCACCGTGTTGGCCAGACTGGTCTCGAACTCCTGACCTCAGGTGATCCGCCCGCCTCGGCGTCCCAAAGTGCTGGGATTACAGGCGTGAGACACCACTTCCAGTTTTTGATGAAGTCCGTGGATGGCTTCCTGAGGTACACGAGCTCTGAAGATAATAATTGGGATTTTGTGTGTGTGTGCTATCTTCTGGAATGAAGTCCCACACCATTTATTAGATTATCTTGGGGAAATATGTCTTGAAGTTAAGAATGATTTAGAATACCACATTAAAATTGTATATGTACTGTGAGGCAGCAATACGAACCTGGCACTTTGCTACAGTTATTACTAGTAGGTGGGTTAAAGGGACGTTTACCCCAATACTAAGCAAAGTAAGGTGGGCCTTTCTGTCAAACAAAAATAGTAATAGGCCGGGCGTGGTGGCTCAAGCCTGTAATTCTCAGCACTTCGGGAGGCTGAGGCGAGAGGATCGCTTGAGCCCAGGAGGTCGAGGCTCCAGTGAGCCACGATCGTGTCACTGCCCTCCAGCCTGGGCGACAGAGACCCTGTCTCTAAAGACAAACCACACACACACACAGACACACACTTATTGTTCAATTCAGTGCGTGTTTCGCTTCGTATTGGATTAAAATTAACAGGCTTTCACATTGTGACTTTAATCTTATCAGAGACTCCTAAAGTAAACAATAGCACAGTAGGAGAAACCCTGATTGTGTAACTTCTGCTCTTGCTCCCCTGGAAATAACGTCATATCCTATAAACCCACCCCCAAACAGTCGTGACTACCTATTCATGCTACTGGAGTCTTCCAAAATAGCAACTGCACATTATTTATCAACGTTTAGGTTGCATTTGACAAAGCACATCCATCTGGGCTTCTAGTTATCATTACTATTATTGTATTTTATTATTATTTTCTTATTTCCAAAATCTGTCTAGAATGAACGTAAACGCGGGGACCAAAACCCCACTTAGAACTCTGCTTAGAAGATTCGGAAATGCCCTCGAGGTTTGGTCCTCCCAGGAGAGGACGAATTTTGTCCTCGCGCGCAGCCCCGCTTCTCCGGCCCGCGCCCGCCGGCCTAGCCCGGGGCCAGCGCCCGCCCACGTGTGCCCCGCTCCAGGCAAACCCCGCGGAGCCGCACACCGCCCACCCCGGGGATTGGCCAGCGCGGCCGGGGCCCTGCGGGAGGCGGGCTCCGGGTCGCGTTCCGGGAGCGCGGGGGAGGCTGGAGGAGGAGGAGGCGGCGCCGCCCGGCCCCACGCCCCGCCCCCGCCCCCGCCCCGGGCGGCTACACAGAGTGGCGCCCACGTGCCCAACCCGCCTTCTGCTCAGCGCGGCCGGCGGGCGCTCCTGTTCGCGGGACCAGCGAGGCGGCGGCCGCTGCTCCAGCCTCCCCTAGCCGCGGGCCCCCGACGCGTTTCAGCCGCCAGCCCACCGCCGCCTTCTCGGCGCGGCCCCCAGCGCAGCCCCAGTAAGTTGCCAGGTCTCCCGCCCCGCCGAGAGGCCGCGGGGAAGAAGCGGGGCGCGGGCGCCCAGGGACGGGTCCAGCTGCGCGCAGCTGCGCGGAGGCCGCACTCCAGCGACTTTTCGGCGCGGAGTCCCGGGGCCGTGGGCTGGGGCTGAAGCCGCGGACCCTCGTCCACCGGGCTGCGTCCCGGGGTGCGCCTCGGCTCGTCTGGTCCCTGTGCAGTCGGCTTTGCTCGGGGGCTTCGGTGACTGTTGAAACTGGGAGAGGGGCTGGTACGGCGACTTCGCGGGGACCCTTGAGTCACTCTTTCCAGAGGGGCTCGGCGCACCCCTCTCCAGGTGGGTAGGCTGAACCTCCCGGACCTGCACGCTGCCGGGGTCCCCGAAGTCGCCATCGCTCCCTTGGGGTTCTTGGCTTAAATTAGAAACCCGGCTTGGAGCGCTGGAAGCCCCTTCACATTCTGCAGGGGACCTGGTAAAATGGCCCATCTTGGTGTTTGTATTGGGTATTTTAAAGTAACTAGGTGCCTTTCAAAATCCGTTTGACTTGGGCAGTATTTTTAAGCCCGTTTCATGAAGCCCATTTCATGAAACGCTGTTCTTGAGGCTTAGAGAATCTCCGTACCCCTCACCCCAGAGGACCTGTGCGCCCGGAAAACTTTCTTTCGATCCGCTTCTGACGCTTTCATCTAGTCTATGGAGTAAGGTATTGAGAGATTGTGTCTTCAACTCGATGAAAAGCAATATGCTCAGCAAAAGTCACAATCATACTTGGCTTTTGAAGTGGATATAGTGCCTGGATTTCAAGAGAAAAAGTTCTTAGCCTCTTCAGAGTTGTAAATATTTATGCAAAACTGTCTAAAGCCTTTAGGTGACTAATTTTGCACCAGTAATACGATTTATCTGGACGTTTGTGCGGAAGCGCTAATCCTTTTAATGAGGGGATATCGTCAGATCTTATTCAAATAAGAGCTCTCTGAATCCTGTCCAGGGCCGCCTGGGTTATAAAATTAGAATGTATGTGGCCTTGACTTGATACTTTTTCATTCTTTCCTAAACCAGTCTTTAAAACTTAATAATTATCTCCTCCGGAAGGTGAAACATTTTGTGTTTGTAATCTTTCTCTAGTAGATGTATAGGATGTGAATATTATATATTAGTTATGTACCTTGTTAGGATTGCTTTGTAATTAATAAATCCTTTTTTTTAAAAATTGCACTGAAGCGTCACATGAAATGATCTCTCTGCAGAACACACGACTTTCCCCCCCTCCTTTTACTACAAAGTTGCTAGTTGCCCGCTCTGGATTGAATCGCACTTTATTGTGATTTTTGAAGTTTCCTCCCTTGGCCCACACTTTGTTTCCATGCTGTGCCTTCATCTGGGAATGGTCATTTACCTTAAGGCATTTTAATCTTTTAGGGTGTGCCATGGCCTTGGAGACCAGAGTAAAGCGCTGTGGTATCTGCAGGGATCCAGTTTGCAGAATCCTTGGCCTCATAAGCAGTGGGCATAGCTCTTTTCATTCGAGAATCTCTAATCATTCCAGAGCTCTCCTGTCACTGGGCTTAGGAGACTGTGAAGGCGAATAGAAGCTAGCCGGGGAGACAGGGGAGCTGTGGCAATTTAAAAAGCCTGATTTTACACTGGAGTTTTTCATCTTGTATTCCCATATATCTTTGCCATTTGAACACATGTGCCTGAAGAATTTTAAAGTCCTCGTTTCTTGCTTTGCACTGCAAACACACTCACCTTTGCAAAGTAGAAGTACCTCGTCCCCATTCTAGGCGGTCTACCTTCTGTTCTCTTTTCAGACCTCCTGGCTTAAGCCCTCGTTTCTCCTGGCTGTTATGGCCAGACCCGGAGTCCTCGTTGTGCCCATTTCTTCTCTTTTCAGTCCTTCCTTTTCAAATGTTTTTTCCCAGAAGTCCTCTGGCAGCTTCTCTATTTAGCCTAGCCTCTGTCTTCTCTTGTTTTATTTTTCCCTCTCTCTCTGCCTCATTCCCCCTCTTTCCCTCTTTCCCTCCTTCTCCCTACCTCTCTCCCTCCCTTCTCTCTTCCTGTCTCTCTCTTTCTCTCCCTCCCTCTCTCCCTCACTTCTCTCTCCCTCTTCCCTCCATTCTCTCTCCCCGCTTCTCTCTCTGTGTGTTCAGAGCCATCTGCTGGTTTTACTTTGATGCCCTTTGGTGAACAACTTTCAGAACAGAATGTTGAAAGCACCTTCATGTTGCTTTTTGCTTTATTTTCCCAAACATGTAGATATGAATACATTGATTTTAAAGACTCTTACAGACTACCTACTAGATGCCAAACATTTAGAACAAAATCAAAAAACTTTCAGTGGAATATATTTCTAAATAGTCACATGTTTAGTATTGGGTACATCATTTGAATGCTTTGTCATCCAACTGAATCCTGAAAAACTTAGTTAACTAAGATTTCTCTTAAGTGATAGCACTTGTCTAAATGGGCTTGAAAATGGAAGCTGTTAACTCATTTCTAAACCTTTAATCTGAGTATTCAAAACTATATAGATACAGCCTTGAATGACAACAGAAAACAATTGTTCTTGTCATTGTCTTCTGTTTTAATAACTTTTCATTTTAGTACCTAATACAGTATCTGTCACATAACACATGTTTAGTATGTCTTTATTGTTGACTGAATGCCACTGATTTCAACAGTTTGAGAAAAGATGTTTTATATGTCTTCAAATGTATTTATTCCTTCATTGAAAACTGAGTTTCTACTCTGTACACTGGAAAATCAAAAAAGCAATGTGTAACTCCGGTTTTAGAGGGATTCTTTAATTATGTTTACATTTGGGGAACTCCATTGGTGGATTTTAAGAGTAGTTTTTTATTTTGCTGTACTGTATTGAAAAATACCACCACTTCTAAGCAGGCAATTTCAGAACTGTCTGTGCCACAAAGCAAGTAATTTACATGCTCTCTCTAATACATGAAGGTGATGCTACTATTGCATCATTAAAAGCACATGTGCTGGACATTTTTATTTCACTAGTAGTAACAAATTTGTCTGCACTCCTCTTATATTTCCCTTTTACTTGACTTTCTAGCTCTTGTTTTAGAAGGGGTGCTTGTGGCTGTGGAAATGTTGTGGATGACATTGACAAAACCCAGCCAATTCGGGCAGATCACTTGAGGCCAGGAGTTCAAGACCAACCTCGCCAACATGGTGATACCTCGTCTCTACTAAAAATACAAAAATTGGGTTAATAGGTGCAGCAAACCAGCATGGCACATGCATACCTATGTAACAAACCTGTGTATTCTGCACGTGTATCCAATAACTTAAAGTAAAGTAAAAAATAAAAATACAAAAATTAGTCAGGTGCGGTGGCAGGCGCCTATAATCCCAGCTACTCGGGAGGCTGAGGCAGGAGAATCGCTTGAACCCGGGAGGTGGAGGTTGCAGTGAGCCGAGATTGTGCTACTGCACTCCAGCCTGGGCGACAGAGTTTGTCTCAAACACACACACACACACACACACACCAGCCAATTAGGGGTTCATTTCTGTCAGGCTCCAGCTAGTTAAGGTAATCACAGCATGAGTCACCTATTAATTTCTCTTGTCCATCTTAGTAATGGAAACTGTTACATATCAATCTATGGAAACAAGAAGTATACTGTTACTTTTCACATTCTTATGGACTCTTTTTTTTTTTCTTTTTTGAGACAGTCTCGTTTTGTCGTTCTCTCGCCCAGGCTGGAGTGCAGTGGTACAATCTTTGCTCATGGCAACCTCCACCTCGTGGGTTGAAGCGATTCTCATGCCTCAGCCTCCTTAGTAGCTGGGATTACGGGCGTGTGCCACCATGCTCGGCTAATTTTTATGATTTTAGTATAGATGGGGTTTCGCCATGTTGCCCAGGTTGGTTTCAATCTCCTGGCCTCAAGTGATCCGGCCGCCTCGGCTTTCCAAAGTTCTGGGATTACAGGCATGAGCCACTGCACTCGGCCTCCTGTGGACTCTTAAACTTTAAATATTTCTGAGAAAGGCCTCTGCTGCCATTATGTTGACCTCACTGGTGAGTATAATTAGTATTGACTTAAGAAAAGATTTGAGTTAATGAGGCTATTTTAAAGGCTGAATTCGAATATGTGGGTCACGTCTCTGCTGTTCTTATTTAGACTTTTAGTTTGAACCTCTCTCTTCAGAGTTGTGGCTCCCTGTTATTCTGGGTGTGTATGTATGTGATGTGTTGTGGAAAATCTTGGAATTTCTTGATACAGGACTTTATACATCCAAGACTGAATCATGAAACTAGAGCGTTCTAGTGCTGCAAATGTCATGAATTTAATTTTTCGCCATATCCCCATCCTCCTGCAAAAAATAAAATATAAAATTTGTAAAATGAGATAAAAAATGAAAGTAACACCCGCACACCCATTCTGGCACTGCTGTGTACTAACCCCCCTCTGCAGAACTGAGCCTAATCTGGGATTCAGTATCGGGAAGGCGAGTGATGCGAGAACATTCCATGACCTTTGTAACAGGAGCTTAAAAAAAAAAAGCCCCGACTGTGTTGTATTCATTTTTGGAATATTTGGTGAACAATACACAACAAAGAATTTTTATGTCCCTTGTTGATTCTTACTAGTTTTTCCCACAGTTGTGGGGAAAATTCTCTTCTTTCTTTAACCCATTTTGGCTTCATCAAGTCTCCCTAAGTCTTCCTACAAGTGTGTGTATATATATATGTTGGGAGTATATCTGTGGCTAAGGTGGGAGGATCGCTTGAATCTGGGAGGTGGAGGCTTAAAAAAAAAGAATGGAGAAATCACATGAGCCTTTTAGTTACCACTCCCATCATTGCTTCTCCCAGCAGGAGACTCTGAAGACCAGCAGGAAAGCAGTGAGCCTTTACAGGTTAGTGTTGATTTCAATCTTGGCTTGCACGTTGAAATGGAAAAAGGACTGATTAAAAAAAAAATGTTGACAGTGGAAAGATTTGTGCCTATTCCATATTAGAGAGGGAAGAGTTCTTCTGTTAGAAGAAACACATTGAGTTTCGTGTCCTACCATTGGCCTAGTAGAAGAAAAAAATACTTTAAAAGAATGTTTACTGGAGACTTCAATTTGTATAAGATATTGCTCTTCCATTGTACAAGGAAGGTTTCCATCGAAGTACGGAGTTGAGTATCACTGGTTCATTTTCCAGATTCCTGGTTCTTGTGAATGTACCTTTTAGAAAATTTTTGATAATCATTCCTGAGAGGTTGGGTGGAGGGGGGTTTGGGCAAGAAATTGATTCACATTTTTTTAGTCTACTCAGGCAGATTATTTAAAGGAATCCTGGAATGAGTCCATTTCTTCTAGGGGAATCACTTCGCAAGGTTTTTGTTCAGTGGACCTCAGGTGCTCCAAATTCTTTAATCATAGTTCTTCACCACACACTGCTAGAAAATCATGATTGGTTCTTACATGGGCAGTAAATGTTATATAAGTTAATAAAATTTTAAATGAATTTTCCATAAATCAATTAGTAAATAAAAATTTCACAAATTTCTTCTTTGTGTTTTTTCTTCAAGTAGAAAACATCTTTATTTTTATTTATTTATTTATTTATTTATTTATTTATTTATTTATTTATTTTTTGAGGCAGAGTCTCACTCTGTCGCCCAGGCTGGAGTGCAGTGGCGCAGTCTTGGCTCACTGCAAACTCGGCCTCCCGGGTTCATGCCATTCTCCTACCTCAGCATCCCGAGTAGGCGCATCCCGACTACAGGCGCCCGCCACCACGCCTGGCTAATTTTTTGTGTTTTTAGTAGAGACGGGGTTTCGCTGTGTTAGCCAGGATGATTCTGATCTCCTGACTTCGTGATCTGCCCGCCTCGGCCTCCCAGAGTGCTGGGATTACAGGCGTGAGCCGCCGCGCCCGACAAAAAACATCTTTATTGAAAGAAATTTTCCCCTTCAGAAGGGTGGCTGTTTCTTTGGATCGTGCCTTTTTTCCTTCCTGAAATTTACTTTATATTCACTCCCACGATGTTCCTTGTCTGTTCTAGCAAAGGGTACTTATTATTCATACATGAAGCTCATAGTTCACAGAATATTTGCAACTTTCCAAGGTACTTGTCCTGATAAAAATTCAAATGGAAACTCTTTGTGATAATTTGTATCAATGTGAGTATGAATTCCTCTGGGAAAAGCCTGAGCTCAAAACTTTAGGCTACTCTGGATGGACTTTCTATTTGCTTTAATGATCATATGAAACAATCCAATTTTATATTTATGTTTGAATTCACCAGGAAGTTTTAAGTGGTTTCTTTCATTAGTTGTGATTTAAGCAATTGTTTGGGAGACATCTTTGCTCTTGGGTTCTGGGGAGACCTAGAAGGAGACTGGGGTGAGCTTTGACCCTCCATCCTTAGGCCTCAGAAACACTCAGGTGTGTTTTGGCCACATGAGGAATTTACCTTTGTTCCACGGCAGCCTATGGCAAGAAAGTGAAATCACATTGGCTGTGATTCACCAAGCGAAGTGAGGTTTCGATTTCAACTCAGAGGCCTGGCATTTTGCATTGATCTGGACTTTCTTGAAGGCATTGATAGAAGAATAACAAACTACTAAGAATTCAGTTTATTGATCATGTTGAAACGAAAGGGGACTGTTGAGTGTTTAGTGAGTCTCAGTGTGGAGTAAGTATCGAGCATCGGCTGTGTGCCCTGTGAGAATGTGCCAGGTGCTCAGTGAGATTGAGGCAGGTAGTAAATGAGATCTTGTGGCTCTCCTGGACCACTGGTCAGTTTCGTACAGAGTTCAGGTTCTAAGGGATTGAAGCCCTTACCTTTGAATTAGTTGCTCTTTAAATTATTTCACATTTTAAAGTCTTGAATTGCAGTGATATTTTTAAATGTTTATGTAATTCTAATTGGCAGAGCACAAACGTGATAGAATTGCCAGTGGTTCTTATTATGGGATAAAATTGAGGTCATGTTGAATGACCAGAGTAATAATTAATTCTATCAAGTTTATCGATTGTATTTCTGTATGCATTCCTTAGAGAACCCATATATGTTCACAGTTACTCTTCTACCACTTCGTCTTCTCTCTGGTTTTCATCTATATTACCACCTTTTATTAACAAATTTGGAGAAGTTAAAGGTCATACTCTTTTTAAGTAGAATTGTATTAATATTTACAACTTGAGGGCCGTACTGTTTGAGCAGTCTCTGAAATTTAACTGCAACTCTTAAAAGATTGAAAAAGTGACTCAAACAGGAGAACTAAAGAAATTCAGGTAAAGAAAAAGAAAAGATTGGGTGACGTTTACGGTTTTTTCTAATGAAAGGCATTTGAATGAATGGTTCCCATAGTTCCCTGATACACAGAGAAGGAGCTCCTCCTCCTTTACTACGATATGTTGGCCATTCTGTTTACATTCATGCCTCTGGGGGAAAGAAGAACTCTTAAGATCATAGCAGCTGTTCTGTACAGCAGTGACTCCCTTGATGTTTTAGGGGAGTTAAGGATATTAAGTGATGGAAGCATGTCCCCCCTGATCCCACCCAGTTCACTTCCCTGTAAAAAAGAATGCACATCTCTATGTAAACTGTGCCTCCTCCCTGCGGCAATTTTGTGTAAGATTTCTGGAAGGTCAAGACTTCCTGCATTCCAACCAGTGGGCTACCAGGGTTTCAGAAACCCAAGATAAGAACCCTGGAATGCAGAAACCATTTCAACTTCTCGGAGAAATATCTTAAGAGAGAATCCTGTGGGCAGGATGGGGCCTTCTTGGTCATGCCTCCTTTCCTCTTGCTGAAGAAGACTGCTTATGACCTCCCGTTGGCGCTGAGAACTGGCTCAGAAGTAGATGCGGCAGTCGGGGGCACTCTGTGAGTCGCAGAGCTGTGACAGTAACACAGCAATGACCGTTCTCACTGGTGCCATGGTGGACGCCGTTCCCTGGCCTCAAGGATATACTTGACTTCAGTGATCTCCAGCCTCACCATCTTTTTTCCTCCAAATTCTTAGTTTCATAGATTTCAATGTCTTCCTATGGGCCAGAAACAAATTTGCTTGAGTTTTGGCTGAGATCATTTGAGTTGAGTATTCGTAAATGTATGACATAAATAGGAAAAAAAAAAAATGGATAAGAATAGTCAGTGCCCTCTTTTCTTATCTAAAATTGGAGCATCTTTAGCGTGACATTTGAAATCTAATCTTGCCAGCTCAATGTCAGTCTGATATGGATGTTCTTGTAGAAATCTCTGAGATTTAGTAAACTCACAGTTGAATAGAACGGAATCATACTAAAGACCAATGGAAGCATCCTTGCAGGGCCTTATCCGGTTTTACAATGTAAAATAACCCTTAGCTTTTCCTTTTATAGTTATGTTTGTTTAATAACATGCTTAATGAGTAGTAGTGAGATGAAGTGAGGAATTTTAATGCTGATTTAGCTACTGAAATTATCTCTTGCAACATTTGCTTTACTTGTAGCTAGGATTTGTACTGTTTTATTGCAAAAGAGAGCCCTCTTTTAAAGGCATTGCATTTGTGGCATAGTGGTTGTGTAGGTGGAGTAGGACTTGTGTCTGTACAATTCATCAAGAGCATGGCACAGAGCGCTTTTACATGCCATTCAGAGACAATAGTGGGTGTTGATAAAATTTGTAGTAGTAGAGCTGTGAAAACAAGTGCTGGGCTGGTGCCTGCTTTAAACTCTCTTGAAACTTAGCAGAATAACTAAAATCACTGTTTTCTTTAAAGAGGATTGATAACATGAATAACGCTTGGTGTCCTGGAAATTCATTTGCTTATATCACTATAAAAATGATGAGACACTGTTGTGGTAGTTGGTTTTGTATTTTAAAGCCTAAACTTCACAGTACATTTAAAACTGTCCTGTGTGAAATTTCAGAGGCTTCGGACATGTTCCTCTCTAGCCTCCTTGGCTGTGGACAGTTATCAAATTTCTGGCACAGTGCTAGACAAATATGGAAGAGAAGTAAGTGCCTCAGAATGACATTTTAGAGCGCTCTTTTTATAGGTTAAGAGACTGAGGTCTTGAGAGGTGTAACTCATCTGAGGTTAGACAGCTAGGGATAGAGTGAAGACTAGAGTCCTAGCATATTGAAAAATCAGACCATTCTGTTTTTGTGAAAACAAATAATAATTACTAGAATACACTACTTACGTGGAATTTTTTTTTTTTTTGAAACAGACTCTCGCTTTGTCACCTGGCTGGAGTGCAGTGGCGCAATCTCAGCTCATGTGAGGTTAGACAGCTAGGGGTAGAGTGAAGACTAGAGTCCAAGCATGTTGAAAAATCAGACCATTCTGTTTTGTGAAAACAAATAATAATTACTAGAATGCACTACTTATTTGTGGAATTTTTTTTTTTTTTTTTTTTTTTTTTTTAGGCAGACTGTCATTGTGTCGCCAGGCTGGAGTGCAACGGCGCAATCTTGGCTCACTGCAACCTCTGCCTCCTGGGTTCAAGCAATTCCCCTGCCTCAGCCTCCTGTAGACGCGTACCACCACGCCTGGCTGGTTTTTTTATATTTTAGTAGAGACTGGGTTTTACTATGTTGGCCAGGATGGTCTCGATCCCCTGACCTTGTGATGCACCTGCCTCGGCCTCCCAAAGTGCTGGGATTACAGGCATGAGCCACCATGCCTGGCCTATGTGGAATTTTTAAATTGGGAATCAGTACAATTTTAACTTAAAATTTTTAGATTTTAATGGTTAACTATAATTTATTATATAATATTAAAAAGCTGGAAGTGATTTAAATGTGTGTGTGTGTGCATTAATATTATTTTTGTGTGTGTGGAGACGGGGATCTCACTGTGTTGCATAGGTTGGTTTTGAACTCCTGGCCTCAAACGATCTTCTCACCTTCACCTCCCAAAGTGCAGGAATTATAGGCATAAGCCACTGTACCTGGCCTTTTTAAGTTTTTTGAAGAAAGGATTTTGAATGTCCACAATGCAGAGAGATGAAAAATATTTGAAGTGATGGATATGCAAATTACCCTGATTTGATCGTTACATATAGTATATACGTATTGAAATATCCTGTATCCCATAAATATGTACAATTATTACATCTCAGTGAAAAAAGAAAAAATACAAATGAATAAATTTAAGAAACTCTTAATTTAGTGATAACATGTAATAGAAATATGCCCTAAAGATTTCATAAGCTATTAAATTATTTTTCAAAGAGATATTTGAAGCTAATGAAGTGCACTTAGAAAATTGTAAGTGTTAAGGAAGAGTGGAAAAGAAAGTTTTTAGTTTTTAAAATTTCTTGGAAATTAATATATTTGGATAAGATATTTTAGTAGAGTGACATTCTTATGATATGAACAAGTTTATTAAATGGCATACTTTTACCAGAAAATGGGAAAATATAGTCTTAATCTAAAAATAAAAAGACTTTAAATATGAGTTCTAAGTCTTTTAAAGTCATTAGGGTTTGAACCTCATAAATGGTGCTTTTAAACAAGTAAGTTCTGTTTGGAGTGCTATTGTGTTTTGTTTTTTTTTTTTATAAAAAGCTCTTTGAATTTTTTACTTTTTCTGATTATCATAGGTAACAGATGGTTTGCACTTAGTTCAGTGAACCAAACAAAAAAAGAACAGACTTGGCAGAAAATTTCTGTTGATAGTGCATTTCATCTGTACTGAAATGGATCACATGAACTTTTTGAATAATGAATAACATATTTACATTATTCTGGTCTTTTTTGCTACAAAGTATAAGAGAAATGTGAAGGACAAACAACCTTATTGTTACTCTTGTAAATTATGTAAAATATTTTTGTATTCTTCCTACGTTGCTAACTCTAGGTATTGTTGGATATCCTGTCTACTTTTAAAAAGGATAAATTGGGCCAGGCGCAGTGGCTCATGCCTGTAATCCCAGCACTTTGGGAGGCCAAGGCAGGCAGATCACCTGAGATCAGGAGTTCAAGACTAGCCTGGCCAACATGGCAAAACCACATCTCTAATAAAAATACAAAAATTAGCTGGGTGTGGTGACGGGTGCCTGTAATCCTAGCTGCTCAGGAGGCTGCAGTAGGAGAATCACTTGAACCCAGGAAGCGGAGGTTGCAGTGAGGCGAGATTGCACCACTGCACTCCAGCCTGAGAGACAGAGCAAGACTCTGTCTCAAAAAAAATAAAAATAAAAATAAACAAATAGTAAAAATGATAATTTAGTCAAGTGACTGAAAACTGAAAGCCCAGTTTATCTCATTGAACCACTGGTAATGGTAGTATATTAATATATTAATTTTTATAAGGATTTTAAAAACCCTGAGGGACCCACGTTATTTCTCTCAGTTTTGAAAGTATTTAGTGGAATTGAAATTTTTATTTTTATTTTTTTGACTTTCAGTTGATTGGTCGGTGCCACCTTTTGGTGGTGAGCTCCTGTGGTGTGTGTTGATGATGATGGAGATGCTGGTTTATAAGGCAGGCGAGTGATATCACTAAAGTGGAGGCAGCTCTGGGAGTGGGGGCTGTAGACACCAGCTGTAGTCGTTGGTACCAACGGTAATTGAAAGTTTGAGTCATCTGTTTAAAGAATGGGCCTTTACGTCATCATGTCATTTTAATTCATTGCATATTGGACCAGAGAAATCAGTAAAGTTGAACTATAAAATCTGAAATCTAACGTTTTATGCGCGAATCAGAATTCAGGCTATTTTCAAGAATTGGAAGAGAAGTGCTCATTTTATTGAACTAAGTTTAATTTCCTTTTTATTATTATCATTATTCTTTTGAGACAGAGTCTCGCTCTGTCGCCCGTTGGAGTGCAGTGGTGCGATCTTGGCTCATTGCAACCCCTGCCTCCCTGGTTCAAGGGATTCTTCTGCGTCACCCTCCCAAGTAGCTGGGATTAATTACAGGTGCCCACCACCAGACCTGGCTAATTTTTGTATTTTTAGTAAAGACAGGGTTTCGCCATGATAGCCAGGGTCGTCCTGAACTCCTGACCTCAAGTGGTCCACCCGCGTTGGCCTCCCAAAGTGCTGGGAATACAGGTGTGAGCTACCACGGCCGGCAACTTTTTAAGTACAATAAAAAGAGAAACAAGAATGCAATAATTTTTTTTTTCTTTTCACCTGCAACAAAGTGAAGTATGCAGAACAGTGTTTTATGGTAGAGAAAAGTAATTTTTTTCTAGTGTTCATTTCTCTAAAACATCTACTGAAATTATTTGCTGAATGGAATCTTCCACGTCTCTAAAAACACGATATGCAGTATGAATAGATTTAGTAAATCATAAGATTCTGGGCTCGGAATAAGCCTATGTGTTTCATTTCAAGCAGAACTGTATCTACCTATTTCTCATTGGTGTGTGCCTTATGTATGTAAGAGTGAATTGAGGCCCGGTGTAGTGGCTCATGCCTGTAATCCCAGCACTTTGGAGGCCAAGGCAGGTGGATCAGTTGAGATCAGAACTTCGAGACCAACCTGAACAACATGGTGAAACCACGTCTCTGCTAAACATACAAAAATTAGCCGGGCATGATAGCAGGTGACTATAAACCCAGCTACTTGGAGGGCTGAGGCAGGAGCATCGCTTGAACCTGGGAGGCGGAGGTTGCAGCGAGCCAAGATAGCGCCACTGCACTCCAGCCTGGGTGACAGAGCAAGACTCTGTCTCAAAATAAATAAATAAATAAATAAATAAATAAATAAATAAATAATAAAAGAGTGAACTGGCCTTTTTATGTGTATGGAAGTATCTGCAGAAAAGTCAAAATTGCCTAACTGGTAACATAAATGACAGTACTTCCGTATTTAAAAACAGTAAAATGTTGAGACTATAACTAGGAAAAACAGCTGTAGAATTAGCACATTGTCACCCACATTGGCTGAACTAATTTACATTCCCACCAATAGTGTAAAAGTGTTCCTATTTCTCCACAGCTTTGTCAGCATCTGTTGTTTCTTGACTTTTTAATAGTCACCATTCTGACTGGTGTGCGATGGTATCTCACTGTGGTTTTGATTTGCATTTCTCTAATGATCAGTGATGTTGAGCTTTTTTTCATATGTTGGTTGCATGAATGTTTTCCTTTGATAAGTGTCTGTTCATATCCTTTGCCCTCTTTTTGATGGAAGACAGTGTGGTGATTCCTCAAGGATCTAGAACCGGAAATACCATTTGGCCCAGCAGTCGCATCATGGGGTATATACCCAAAGGAAAAGAAGTCATTCTACCATGAAAATGCATCCACACGTATGTGTATTGCAGCACTGTTTACAATAGTAAAGACATGGAACCAACCCAAATGCTCATCAGGGAGAGACTGGGTAAAGAAAACGTGGCACATGTACCCCGTGGAATACTATGCAGCCATAAAAAGGAATGAGATCATGTCCTTTACAGGGACGTGGATGAAGCTGGAAGCCATTATCCTCATCAAACTAACACAGGAACAGAAAACCAAACACTCCGTGTTCTCACTCATAAGTCGGAGTAGAACAGTGAGAACACATGAACACCTAGAGGGGAACACCACACACTGGGGCTAGTCGAGGAGTTAGGGGTGATGGGAGGGAGAGCATTAGGACAAACAGCTAATGCATGCGGAGCTTAAAACCTAGATGACGGGTTGATAGGTGCGGCAAACCACTATTGCATACGTATACCTGCGTAACAAAGCTGCATATTCTGCACTTGTATCCTGGAACTTAAAGTAAAATTGAAAAAAAAAAAATCTGTAGAAAAAAGTTAAGCATTTTCTTCTTAACTTCTTCATCCCTAATCCTGCAGTGTTGATGTTTCCAACACTTTTATTTCAGTGCCTAGGAAGAGGTAGGAGTTGTTAGGGAATCAGAAGAACCCTAAGGGCCTTGCCTCTTTCTCAGTCACTGGTTGTAGTCATTGTTTTACAAGTTTTTAAATAGAGCTAGTGATTTGAATTAGACTAATACAGTTACTGCTTTTTGAGATCCTGTTATTACATTTGTTATACAAATTATTCACAGCATAGATAGAATTCAGTGAGTTCAGTTCTTATTCAAGTGATATAATGTGTCGCTAAACCATTAAACATTATACATTAAAATATTGAGTATAAAAAAGCTACTGGCAGATGTAACTGAAGGTGAGGTTTTTCAAGGATAATGATCATTTTATAATTACTGTTAGAAGGTAATAAACTGGGGGCTTTACAATTCTAAACAAAAACCTTCCCACTTGAAAAAAATTTCCATTTAAAATTTAGACTCTGAAAGTTAAAATTTAGAGGGTTGGAACCCAAGCTAGGGCTGGCCACCAAAGTTTATGTTCTTTCTACACCCACCTCCTAACACACTGATACTATGGAGCTGGTGATTTCACAACGTAATCTGTCATTCTTTCAGAAAATAATCTCCTTTGGAAATCTTTGGCGTACTTGCGTGAAGATAAATTCTAAACTTTGCTTCTTCGTTGTTTTAAGACGTAGTTGTTCAGTGGCTATGGAATGCTTCTGCACTGCAGAACTTCTCTTTGTACTTAGGTAGAGACATATACAAAAAGGGCATGCATGTCCTGTGAGATCTTAGAACATATATTCTACGTCAGGCTTCTTAGTGTTTGTCTGTCTACGTGGAGTAACAAAAGATACGGCTTTGGCCGGGCGCGGTGGCTCAAGCCTGTAATCCCAGCACTTTGGGAGGCCAAGACGGGTGGATCACGAGGTCAGGAGATCGAGACCATCCTGGCTAACATGGTGAAACCCCGTCTCTACTAAAAAATAACAAAAAACTAGCCGGGCGATGTGGCGGACGCCTGTAGTCCCAGCTACTCGGGAGGCTGAGGCAGGAGAATGGTGTGAACCCGGGAGGCGGAGCTTGCAGTGAGCTGAGATCCGGCCACTGCACTCCAGCCTGGGCGACAGAGCAAGACTCCGTCTCAAAAAAACAAACAAACAAACAAAACAAAACAAAAAAACCAAAAGATACGGCTTTTTTTCAAGGCCCCGGAGACACACAGGCCGAAATCCAACATGAAAACAGAACCCTACGGCAGGCACAGCTCACCCCTGTAATCCCAGCACTTTGGGAGGTCAAGGAGGGTGGATCACCTGAGGTCAGGAGTTTGAGGCCAGCTTGACAAACATGGTGAAACCCTATCTCTACTAAAAATACAAAAATTAGCTAGGCATGGTGGCGCGTGCTTGTAATGCCAGCTGCTTGGGAGGCTGAGGCAGGAGAATTGCTTGAACCAGGGAGGTGGAGACTGCAGTGAGCTGAGATCGTGCTACTGCACTCCAGCCTAGGTGACAGAGCAAGACTCCATCCCAAAACAAACACACACATAGAACCCCAAGTCGAGTGGGGTAAAAAATATATAACTTTTCTTATCCTTCATGGTGGGTTTTTCCCCCTATTTTTAAAATCACGGTTAGTAGACATAACACAAAATTTACCATCTTAGCCATTTTTAAGGGTTCAATAGCATTAAGTACATTCACATCGTTGTGCAACAGATTTCTAGAACTTTTTAATCTTGTGAAACTGAAACTCTGTACCCTTTAATCAGTTTCCCGTTTCCCCTTTCCTTCAGCCCTGGGCAACCACCATTCTACTTTCTGTCTCTATGAATTTGACTGCTCTAGTAACCTTATACATGTGGAATCAGACAGTGTTTTGCCTTTTTGTGGCTGGATTATTTCACTGAGCGTGATGTCCTTGAGGTTCATCCGTGTTGCAGCATGTGTCAGAATTTCTGTCCATTTTAAGGCTGAATAATAGTCCGTTGTATGTATAAAGCACATTTTATTAATCCATTTATCCATGATAGACACTTGCGTTGCTTCCACCCTTTTGTAGAATGCCTTTTGTGATTACTTTCATGAACGATGCTACAGTGAACGTGGGTGTGCAAATATCTCTTCAAGACCCTGATTTCAGATTTTTTGATCATGTAGCCAGTAGTAGAATTGCCAGATCATATGCTAATTCTGTTTTTAATTTTTTGAGGAGCTGCCATATTGTTCCCCACAGCAGTGGCTGTTTTACAGTACTGCGGACACAAGGATTCCAGTTTCTCCATATCCTCATCAATACATGTTATTTTCTGTTTTCTTTTTTTCTTTTTTTTTTTTAGTAGTCATCCTTAGGGGTACTAATTATAATTACAAGTTTGCTCTGAACCGAAACAAAACACAAAATCATCCACTTTACCTCCATTCACACAAAAGGAAGTTTAAAACCTGCCTGGTTATGTTTCTATGATTTTAAAAGATAGAAAAAGTTCCATTTATTTTAAAAGAGAAGATTTTGTCTTTCTCATTTCGGTGAAACTTATCACAGGATCTCCACTGCCTTTATGCTGATTACTGTTATGATTCTAAGATTTGAGGTAGTTGTGATTCATAAATTTGAACTAGTAGAATCTGCTGAGATGAGGCCTTAATTGATCATTTGTATAAGACATCGTTTTTGGCTGAATCAAATGACAGTGAAGCTAGCCTAAGAAATGACTGTGGAATCTAAGAAGCAAGGCAAGGACATTTGACCAAGCAAAATTGACTTTTTGTCCCACTTATAACAGCTCCAAGAGGGAAAGTTTCATTCATTCTCAGATTAAGTTATAGGTGAGTAGTTTACACCAGAGCACATATTGCCAAAACCCTGCCATCCCACTCAACATTTCTACCTCTAAAAAAGTGGCAGTCAAGTTCTGTTTATTCTGAGGATCAGTTTTCTTCTGTATTCATGTGTATAATGGCATGGCTTTAAAAATAATCTGGGCAAATTTCAACTGCAAATGGCATGTAAATATCAATGACATGTAATAATCTTCGTTCTTCTCTGCAAGGGTATATGCTCAGCCCTTGTTGGGAGTAAAAACACCTGTGCACATTAGCGAGGCTTCCTTGACCTCACAGAGTCTCTCAGTAATTTGGTCCCAGTTCCCTGGATCCAGGTAATTAACAGAAATGAATGAAACAGGCTAGTGCAAAATAGAAAGGGATGGTGGCAAACTATGTTAAACCAAAGAGGAATCAATTAAAAAAAAATACAGTGTGTCCCAAAACGCATTTGAGTTGAGAGCAGTGACTGATTCAACATTTATAGAGAACCCTGCGGAGTCCTTGACATTGTGGAAAGAATAGAAGTAGAATGAGCCCAGAAAACCCGTGTTTTCGTTTTAGATTTCTTTAAATACATCAGAATGCAATATTTTCCCCTTCTCAAAAATATATCTAGAAAGAAAGAGATGGGGAAATGCACAGCAGCCATTGGTGGAAGTTGACCCTGGAAGCTAATTCTAGAATAACTTAAAAATTTAAGTTGTCCGGGTTTCCCTTTTATAGCTCCTCTGAGTAGGATGGAAATTCAATTTTGATTGGTAGAAGGTCCTTGCCTCGCTTCTTAGATTCCACAGTGATTTCTTAGGCTAGCTTCACTATCATCTGATTCAGCCAAAAATGATGTCTTATAAAAATGTTCAATAAAGGTCTCACCTCTAAGCAGATTCTACTTGTTCAAGTTTATGAGTTACAACTACCTTAAGTCTTAGAATCATAGCAGTAATGAGCATAAAGGCAGTGGAGACCTTGTGATAAGTTTTACTGAAATGAGAAAGATAAAATCTTCTGTTAGTTTAGAATATGAATATTTCCAGTAATTGACATTGTCATTGTCTGGGCCAAGTGGGTAAAACAGCATTTCTTTCCTGATCTTGTAGGAAATTGGTTTATGTAACGAGGAGGGACACTGGTAGAGCTATATTGGTAAAGGTTGTGTCTGCTATGCTGAATTAAATATTCCTTGCAAGGGTACCAGGAAAAGGGGAGGGACTTTATAGTTGCTAACCCTGAAAAAAGATTGGTTGCATCAGATGAACCTTTAAACTTAGGAAACGTTTACCAACTCAATATTTATTTGATCTAAATAGTCAGTATGTAATGGTGTAATACCCCTGGTACTCTTCCAAAGTCGTCAATAATGAGGGCGTACCTTGTGGTTGTTCATTTTTCAGTCCCTATGAATTTATTTGATTGCCTTTGATTGCCACATTTGTTTTTCCGTTTTTTGGCCGGAGTCTCGCTCTGTCTCCAGACTGGAGTGCAGTGTCATGATCTTGGCTCTCTGCAACCTCCACCTCCCAGGTTCAAGCGATTCTCCTGCCTCAGCCTCCTGAGTAGCTGGGATTACGGGCACATGCCACCACACCTAGCTATTTCTTGTATTTTTAGTGGATGCGTGGTTTCACCATGTTGGCCAGGATGGTTTTGATCTCCTGACCTCGTCATCCGCCTGCCTTGACCTCCCATAGTGCTAGGATTACAGGCTTGAGCCACTGTGCCAGGCCTGATTGCCACTTTTTTGAAGGATGGGGATGTTGAGTGGGGTGGCAGGTTTTTGGCAATGTGTGCATTGCTGAAATCTATCTACCCATATCTGACTGTTGGTTTATACAATACAGAGAACCATGGGCTAAGTCTTATTTTTTCAGCTACAAAATAAAAATCCTATCATTAAATCTTAGAATCTGAGTTGGCAGATAATCTTGTGTAATACCCTTCTAACTAAAACTGGTTCCACAAAATTCCTGAATCAACTGTCCTCTGTTTTAGGTAATGACAGACATCTACCTTTAGAGGTGGCAGCTTCGTATGGGTAGAAACACTTTTTGTTAGGGAGATATGCATTTTATTGGGTCAGTGCCTTACTCTTTTTATGTGATATCCTTTATTTGTCGTTTTGTCTTCTGAAGTAAATACATAGGATCATTGCCTTCCTACATCTTGCCATTCACGTATTTAAAGAAAGTTTTCATCTCTTTTCTATGTCTTTTTCCCTAAGAATGAAAAGAAACTAAATATAGCAATAATACCGATTCATGATTCTAAAACTTTTTGCTATTTGTCAGATACTTTGCTTGTTCACTTATTCCTTGTGATAGTTCTGAGATACCTGTTTTATTAAATTAAATTAATTAATTTTTTTTTTTGAGATGGAGTCTCGCTCTGTCGCCCAGGCTGGAATGCAGTGGTGCGATCTCAGCTCACTGCAACCTCTGTCTTCTGGTCTCAAGTGATTCTTCTGCCTCAGCCTCCCAAGTAGCTGGGATTACAGGTGCACCACCACACCTGGCTAATTTTTGTACTTTTAGTAGAGACGGGGTTTTGCCATGTTGGCCAGGCTGGTCTCGAACTCCTAACCTCGGGTGATACACCAACCTTGGCCACCCAAAGAGCTGGGATGACAGACGTGAGCCACCACACCTGGCCTGTGTGTTGTCTGTGTTAAAGATGAGAAGACCGAGATGCCAGTGACTTGTCCAAAGACACATGGGTGGTAACTCCTAGAGATTATTAGCTAGCTCAGAGCTTGTTCCCTCTTTGGGCCACAGCTGTACCCTCACTTATTATACCTGAACACCTGCAGTTTCTTTCATTGCTCTTTAAGTGATGACATGGTCTCCTAGGACCCCTCATTCCATCCAGATTATTCTTCACTGAACATAACTGGTCAGCACTTAAGAAAAAGATGGATGCCAAGCATCCATTGATTCAGGAAATATTTGAGTATCTGCCACGTGCCAAGCACTCCAGATATTTGGGTTATACCAATGAGTAGAACAGTCAAGCAAATCCCTGCCTTCGTGCATTATACACTGAGGGTTTATGTTGTGGCTTAGTCCCTGTCCCCACAATCAACACTGAAGAGGACTTTGAAACAAGGGACAGAAAAGTTGCAGGAGCGGGTTTGTGCTATTAAGGCGTTAAGGTGGGAATTCTATACGAAAAGTTCAAATGATGTATTAAATATGGATCCAGTATCTCTGCTCACTCCCCCTTTGCATCACTTTAAACACACATTCCTTGTGTGGATTCACAAAATAATGTGGACTTTAACTGATTTATACTCATTTATTTCTAGGCACAAAATGAGACTAAACAAAAACTTGGCAATAGAAGGAAGAGGTTCCTGATGTTATCAGAGGTTGTTTGAAATAAAATCCAGGCAAAATGAAAACAACAAAAGATGTGATTTGTAGGGCCAGAAGACTTTGCTTGCTCTGAAATATGTTTTGAATTCAAGAATATGAAGAGAATCAAGAATATTAGAGATTGAGAAGCCGAGAGATGGGTTATAAGTGAACTAGATAAACTGTAAAATGCACACAAGTGTATTAGAAAATGTTATATGGTTCAGTGAAGGCTGTGAAAATCTTCAGCTGCTTCTTGTAGGTAACCTTCTTGTATTAAATTATGGGAGGTTTTTCTAGCTTAGAGGTATAAGTTTTAATGTATGTTGGAATTTTTAATACAGACTTAAGTCCTGATGCGTATCTAGTATCTTTCTTTGTCATTAAACATTGATTTTCCTCTATTGCTTACATTTAATAACTATTATATTTTCAGTTTTAAGGCAGTAATAGTTCATGAATTTGAAAAGTTAAAATCGGCTGGGCGTGGTGGCTCAAGCCTGTAATCCCAGCACTTTGGGAGGCCGAGACGGGCGGATCACGAGGTCAGGAGATCGAGACCATCCTGGTTAACACGGTGAAACCCCGTCTCTACTAAAAAATACAAAAAACTAGCCGGGCGCGGTGGCGGGCGCCTGTAGTCCCAGCTACTCGGGAGGCTGAGGCCGGAGAATGGCGTGAACCCGGGAGGCGGAGCTTGCAGTGAGCTGAGATCCGGCCACTGCACTCCAGCCTGGGCGACAGAGCGAGACTCCGTCTCAAAAAAAAAAAAAAAAAAGGAAAAGAAAAGTTAAAATCTGTTGGAGATGAAGTTTTAAAATTCTGATGTCTTTCAAATATATTTTTGGTGACATCTTGATGACCTTCACATTTTCTTTCATCAACTGAGTGTTAGGGGGCTGCCAAGAGCCTGGGAGCCGCTAGCATTGTGCGTCTCACTGCTTCTGGGTTATGCAGCATAGAAGAGAGGGCATGGAGTTGGGAGCCACACAGACCTGAGGTTCACATCTAGCTCTGTGATTTTGAGAAGTTCCTTAACATCTCTGAGCCTTAGTTTCATCATCCAAAGATAGGATATTTCTCCCAAGGTGGTTGGGAGGGTTAAATAAAGCGTATCAAGAGCCCAAGACATAATAGGAGAGCAATGATAGTCTCTACTATTAATTTTTATTTGTGTATATCAAAGTCTGGGGTACAATGGCCTGGCTTAAAAATGGAATCCCCTTTCCTTTGAATTACTTTTCCTCCCCATATGATAGTCTCAATATTTATTCATTTTTCTTTTCTTTCTTTCTTTCTTTCTTTCTTTTTTTTTTCCCCCCCAACATCCAAAAGTAAAGGAAACAATATTCTGCAACTCCATCGATTCTGAGTTTCTCTTCGGTGTGCTATATTCAGCTAGATGATGTCATCATCAGCTAACACTGGCTTTTCACCAAGCTGTGGTGACAAGTTTCTTTCCTTAAGGCACATTCTGGAATAGTGTTTCATCTCAGTTTAGAATGTGTACTTCATAACTGGACTATTTATTGGTAGGAACTGCCTGTGCTTCACTTTCTGGGATGTGCCAGTTAACACTTTGCTCATCAGCGCGCTCTGCTTCCTCAGCCTAGTGTTCATCATGGGAAACTTTGAGCTCTGGAAAAATGTAAACTTTATGCTTGTCTCTTTGGATGGTGCAGACTGATCAGAAGCGAAACAACACCATTAGCAAAAAACAAAGAAGTTTTGTTTTTAATTGTAAAACTTCATTACATTGCTTCTGAAATGCTAATGCATATTATATTCATTTATGGAGAGTCAGACATTCATTTTGTCTGACATTGTCCTGACATTGGTCTGTACTAGCATCTTAGTCAGCTTGAGCTGTCGTAATAAAATACCATAGACTGGGGGCTTAAACAACAGACATTTATTTTTCATTGTTCTGGAGGCTAGGAGTTGAGATTATGGTGCCAGCATGGTTGAGCTCTGGGGAGGGCTCTTTGCCTGGCCTGCAGGTGGCAGCCTTCTCCCTGTGTCCTCACTTGGTGGAGAGAAAACAACAGCTCCAGGCTCTTCCTCTTTTTATAAGGACACTAATTCCATCATGGGTGCCCCAGCCACATGATCTCATCTAGCCCTAATTACCTTCTAAAGGCCCTACCTCCAAATACTATCACATTGCAGGTCAGAACTTCGTAGGAATTTTGGGGGAACACAAACATTTAGTCTGTAACAACCAGCTGGTACTTACCCTCTTTAAGCATTGGTTTTCTGACCCATAAACTAGAGATAATAAAAGCACTTACCTCACAGGGTTGATAGGTAATTCAGTTAGGTTAATATATGTAATACACTTAGTCTAGTTCCCAAAACCTAGTACATGCTTGATAAATGCTAGCTCTCAGTAACACCAGAAGTAACTCATAGCAATGGTAGTGTATTTTAGGAGCATGTCTCATTCCAGGAACTTACCAGAACTCTTCTGAAATTATAAATTGATGATTGAATTCTTTTTAAGCGATAGTAATGAGAATCTCTGTCTTCGTCCATATTTCTGTCACCATTTTCTCTTCCTAGGGTAATTGTGAGCTTCCTGTATCTGAATCCTGTTCCCTTCAGCCCTGTCCCTCCAGGTCAGCCTTCCCTGAGGCTGTGGAGTTTTGGGTTCTTCTCACTGTGACCTTGCCATATACTTAGGTGCTTGTTTCTCATTGCCTGTGGTTCCCTAGTCTTTGCTTCAAACCCTTCACACTTTTTCTCTAACTTTTCTCCATGCCATATCATCATCTCCTTCGTTTACTTCAGGGTCGCTTACATAAAGAGGATGAAAGTTTCTCTGGGGCTTCTGAATAAAGGTGGCCAGGTTCCTAAATCTTCACATTCATCTTGCCAAGCAGACTTCTCTGATTACCTAAAATATTCTTTATGATCTCGCTTCCATAAAACCTTCTAGAATGATCCACGGAGAGCACCCTGCTGCTGCTTCTTTGAACCCTGAGAATGAGTTCAATTTTGTTGTCTACCAGTAGACCATCTGATTGATTGAAACATCTTATTCCCCAACAGTGAGTTGAGAAGAGTTTTCTGTGAGAAAGAATTAGTGGTGATCAGAGTGAAACATACATGTTAAAGCTATATTATACTTAGTTTTGAATGCTCTTTGGTACTGATTGTAGAATTTGGGGCATTTTGAGATTTCGATAAGTGATAAAAGCATTTTAAATCTTGAAACATAGGCTATGTGTAACCAATTACAAATATATTTCAGGGAAGAATTATTAAAGGGAGAAACTTTTTTATTGTGGCATATGTTCCAACAAAGTATATTTTAAGACAGTTATCTGAAGCATAGGGGTTCATGAGAATATTTGTGTTTGTGGGGGTGTGTGTGTGTGTATATATATATAATGCACACACACATCCTTTTATAAAAAACATCATGACTGGGTGCAGTGGCTTATGCCTGTAATCTCAGCACTTTGGGAGGCCGAGGTGGGCGGATCACCTGAGGTTGGGAATTTGAGACCAGCCTGGCCAACATGGTGAAACCCCATGTACACTAAAAATACAAAAATTAGCTGAGTGTGGTAGCAGACGTCTGTAATCCCAGCCACTCAGGAAGCTGAGGCATGAGAATTGCTTGCACCTGAGAGGTGAAGGTTGCAGTGAGCCAAGATGGCACCACTGCACTCCAGCCTGGGCAACAGAGTGAGACTCTGTCCTTAAAAAAAAAAAAAAAAAATGGAGACTTTTCCAAACAGAAATTTACTTTCATTACAAAACAGTTTCATGGAGGAGATGGGAGATGAGAAGGACCTTGAGAGAATAAAAGGGTATGTGTAAGTAGAGATGAGCTTAAGCAGAGGATATTTTTAAATAGAGCAACTTTTTTATTTTGTACTCCAGTATTGATTTGTGTAGTCACAAATCAAGTGACTACACAAATCAATACTGAAGAAAAAAGATATTTAAGTATCTTAAAAGCAAATCAGTTCTGTTAATTGCTTTAAAGTTATTTAGATTTTTTACCTACAGCTAAGATACATGATACTGAAATGACCTTTTATAAATCTTTTTCAAGCTTAGCATTTCTTAGTTGTGATTTCATTTAGAAAGAAAACACATAGTGCCATAATGATAGTTACTCTTGCTGATTTGTTGATATTATTGATTAGGCTAATATATGTAAGGTAACTACATTTTCTTCTGCTATTTTTTTGGTAGTCCTTGAGCCATTTTAGGATACTTGCTTTCTAAAAAGAATATATTTAAAATATGAAATTGTATATTTTGATAGAGGGAGATCAAATAAATGTTTATATTTCAAAAAAAATGAAGGGAAATACTTGTAGAGCTTAGGCAATGCTTGATATACCTTGTGTTTTCCCCACAGACAAAAAAGCATGTAAATGGCCTATGTTGGTTCTTTGGAACTGATGGCAAGAGAACAGAGTGTAGGATTGTTAAGAATTTACGTCAGATTAATTTGGAAGGAGTTCCTTGATACTTAATTCTAGGCACACTGTCTCTGTCTCATTAATTTTTATACACGTCTTCGTTAAGGAATTACACTGAGGGAGTTCTGCTGTTTCATCCTCACTCATCCCTGCCTGCCATCCATCAAGTGCTTCTGGAATTCCATGCCTGGATCAGACCACCCTGTGAAGACAACCGTGGCAGGAGCCAGGTTGGGGCCAGTAGCCCCGGAGAGGGACTCCTCACAGGGAGACGTGGCACTGGGCTGTGGCCTCTTTTCAGCTTTCCGGCAACAAGCCTCTCATTAGCATGGGGTGCTGAGGTATGCTTGGCTAAGGAGGAAATCTCAAGAGCCGAAGCCTTGAAGAAAATCCAGCTCTTGTGTCTGTGCCCAGAATGATGCATTGCTAGCATACAGCCAGCTGCAAAAGGAAGAAATCAGACCCAAATGTGGAAGCAAATTTCTTAATGCCCTTGTTTCTCTGTTTAAAGTTTTCTTTTTTTTTTTTTTTTGAGACGGAGTCTAGCTCTGTCGCCCAGGCTGGAGTGCAGTGGCCAGATCTCAGCTCACTGCAAGCTCCTCCTCCCGGGTTTACGCCATTCTCCTGGCTCAGCCTCCCGAGTAGCTGGGACTACAGGCGCCTGCCACCTCGCCCGGCTAGTTTTTTGTATTTTTTAGTAGAGACGGGGTTTCACCGTGTTAACCAGGATGGTCTTGATCTCCTGACCTTGTGATCCGCCCGTCTCGGCCTCCCAAAGTGCTGGGATTACAGGCTTGAGCCACCGCGCCCGGCCTGTTTAAAGTTTTCTGTCAAGCCGCTTCCACAGGGAGCTGATACCCAGTGGCTAATGCTTAAAAAAATTGTATTTGGAAAGTTCTTTTAACAGACGCTACAGAATCTTACTGAGACTGTGTCCTTAATGACTGTAGTGGCTGTCTGGCAACACAACCTCCTAGGTAAGAGGAGGAAAATGACCCAGGCTATATGCATGCATTCGTTTGTTTTCACACTGCTGATAAAGACATACCGGAGATTGGATAGTTTATTTTAAAAAAAGACGTTTAATGGCCTCACAGTTCCCTGTAGCTAGGGTGGCCTCACAATCATGGCAGATGGCAAAAGGCACGTCTTACAGGGTGGCAGACGAGAGAATGAGAATCAAGCGAAAGGGATATCCCCTTATAAAACCATCAGATCTCGTGAGACTTATTCCCTACCACGAGAACAGTGTGGGGGAAACTGCCCCCATGAATCAATTATCTCCCACGAGGTACCTCCTACAACACATAGGAATTATGGGAGCTTCAATTCAAGATGAGATTTGGTTGGAAACACAGCCAAACCATATCAGCTTGGCCTTACTGGTCACAAGAAGCAGGGCTGAACCTGCATCCTGGGGTTGAGTAGATTGTGCACTTGTTTGTACCACCCTGATAAGTAGCCGAGGGCAGAGACTGGGGAGGATTCTTACTACATTTTATTACATTTTCTCAGACAATATAATAGGGGGATGCTGCTTGTCTTTAACATCTGCTTCTCAGTTTTTAGCTGGACATCTACAAGAGCACCTGAAATAAAGACTAGGTCCTGTGTCTCCCCTGAAGCATACTAGGGTCAAATTCTAGCCAATAGCAAGTGAGGGAAGGCATCCTTTGTGACTTCTAGGAAGTATAGTTTTAAAAAGGGCGTTGGCTGGGTACAGTGGCTCATCCCTGTAATCTCAAAACTTTGGGAAGCTGAGAAATGAGGCTCACTTGAGCCCAGGAGTTTGGGACCAGCCTGGGCAACACAGTGAGACCCTATCTCTACAAAAAAATAAAAATATTAGCTGGGCAAGGAGGGTGCCCCTGTATCCCAGCTACTTGGGAGGCTGAAGTGGGAGGATTGCTTGAGCCCAAGAAGTCAAGGCTGCAGTGACCCAGGATCACACCACTGCACTCCAACCAGGGTGACAGAGGGAGACCTTGTATCAAAAAATAAAAATAAAAACCTAGATGACAGGTTGAGAGGTGCAGAAAACCACTGTGGCACACGTATACCTGTGTAACAAACCTGCATATTCCGCACATGTATCCCGGAACGTAAATAAAAAAAGAGGGAGAAAAAAAGAAAGAAAATGACCATACAGCCAAAAGTAATCTACAAATGCAGTGCAACTCCCATGAAAATACCACCATCATTCTTCACAGAACTAGAAAAAAGCAATCCTAATAGAACCAAAAAAGAGTTCACATAGCCAAAGCAAGACTAAGCAAAAAGAACAAATCTGGAGGCATCACATTACCTGATTTCAAACTATACTGTAAGGCCATGGTCAGCAAAACAGCATGGTGCTGGTATAAGAATAGCACACAGACCAGTGGAACAGAATAGAGAACCTAGAAATAAACCCAAATACTTACAGCCAACTGATCTTCAACAAAGTAAACATGGCATAAAGTGGGGGAAAGAACACCCTTTTCAACAAATGTTGCTGGGATAATTGGCTAGCTACATGTAGAAGAGTGAAACTGGATCCTCATCTCTCACCTTATACAAAAATCAGCTCAAGATGGATCAAAGACTTAAATCTAAGACCTGAAATCATAAAAATTCTAAAAGATAACATTGGAAAAACCCTTCTAGACATTGGCTTAGGCAAAGACTTCGTGACCAACAACTCAAAAGCAAATGCAACAAAAAGATAACTAGATGGACTTGATTAAACTAAAAAGCTTCTCCACAGCAAAAGAAATAATCAGCAGAATTAACAGACAACCCATAGAGTGGGAGAAAATTTTCACAGTCTATACATCTGACGAAGGACTAATACCCAGAATCTACAAAGAACTCAAAGAAATCAGCAAGAAAAAAACAAATGATCTAATCAAAAAGTAGGCTAAGGACATGAATAGACAATTCTCAAGAAGATAAAATTCTCAGAAGATAAAATAATGACCAACAAGCATATGGAAAAATGTTCAACATCACTAATTATCAGGGAAATGCAAATCAAAACTGTCATGCAATACCACTTCACTCCTGCAAGAATGGCCATAATCAAGAAATCAGAAAAGAACAGATGTTAGCATGGATGCAGTGAAAGGGGAATACTTTTACACTGTTGGTGGGAATGTGAACTAGTACAACCACTATGGAAAACAGTGTGGAGATTCCTTAAAGAATTAAAACTAGATCTACCATTTGATCCGGTAATCCCACTACTAGGTATCTACCAAAGGAAAAAGAAGTCATTATATGAAAAAGATACTTGCACGTGCATATTTATAGTAGCACAATTTGCAATTGCAAAAATATGGAATCAGCCCAAAAATCCCATCAATCAACAAGTGGAGAAAGAAAATGTGAGATACACACACACACCATGGAATACTACTCAGCCATAAACAGGAATGAAATAATGGTATTTGCAGCAACCTGGATGGAATTGGATACTATCATTCTAAGTGAAGTAATTCAGGAATGGAAACCCTGACATTGTATGTTCTCAGTCACATGTGGGAGCTAAGCTATGAGGACACAAAGGTATAAGAATGATACATTGGATTTTGGGGAATCAGGGGAAATGGTGGGGGGTGGTGAGGGATAAAAAACTACACACCGGGTACAGGGTACACTACTTGGGTGTTGCGTGCACCAGCTTCTCAGAAATCACCGCTGAAGAACTTATGTATTTATGTACATAGTTGTGACTTCTGCATCTAATCCTGATTTTTTTTTTTAGCTTGTTTGTAGCAGGGATTAAAATACAGAGCCACAGTATGCAATCAGGAACAAGTTCTTAGCATACTTGATGAATTTCCCTGTGCTCACTTGCTGCTTATAGTGATAGCACTTTAACTTTTGGAAGTGGAGAAATTACCAAAAATTATTGACTGGGGCAAGGGTCAGGGATGACTCAGAGCTCAACTCTCGCCCTGCGTCTAGACAAAGTTGCAATCTAACACAGAACCATTTTTCCACATATTTCCTCCATTCTCTACATCACATCCTATCTAGTAAAAGGATCCTTTCAGCCCACCGGATTAGTTTGCCTTGACATTTTAACTTGAATAATGGGTTTCTTTCTGGTGTCTTAGAGATGTTGGGCTCTTCTTCTCCCTCATTAGAAGGCTTATCTTCATTATGGTTATTTCTCTACTTGAAGAAAATAGAGTGTTTAGAAGTCTTAGTTTTTAAAAAGGGGGTAACTGTGATCAGATGGATATGCTAATTTGCTTGCCTGTCATAACCATTTCACTATGTATATTAAAACATCATGATGTAGACCTTAAATATATGCAATAAGAAACAAACAAACTCTAGAATCTGAAACAAGAAAGTGGCCAAAAATCATAGTTGCAATTATTACTATTTGTTGTATTTTCTTTTTATTTCTCAACAAGTTATCTTTGCATTCACAGCAAGATGTCCTAGAAAAAGGACACCATACAGATATGGGTTTGGGTGTCTGAACAGTAGGAGCGGCGAGTCCTGAGGGAGTCACAGGTGATAATCCGGGAGGATTTGTTTGCTAGGGTTTTAATTTGACAATGAACTGGTTACTTTTAAATTATCATGGTAGAATCCTACGTGCCTTGACAGTGATTGGCTGTGTGTGAGTGTGCACTCAGGGTACATTGAGCAACTGGATGGTGCTAGAGAGGTAGATGATGAAATACTGTTACCAGCACATTCCTGCAAGCAGGATTTGTTGAAACCTTCCTGTGAAAGATTCTTAAACAAACTTGGTCTTTGTTGATGTAAGATAAATGAAATACAGAGGCTGTGTACTGAGAGTTTGAGAAGTTCAAAAAATTTACACAAGCTATACTTTTTGGTAATATTCATAGAATGTTTGTCTTTTGATGATGGGGAAGTAATTTGCATATACCTTAGAACATTCCCTCATGACTAGCTAGTAGACTCAATCTCAATACCCTAGATTTTTAAAAAGCAGATTTCTAAATACCTAGAGAAAATATGAAGATAATTCTATGGACTGTAACCCTAAAAGGTGATACTTTTTGGCAAGAAGAAAAGACAAATACAATCAAAATCCTAATCTGATAATGAAAGCTTAGAGTTAGGAACAAGAGGGGCGGATACCAGAAGGTTTCATTGTAGCTGCCATGGGAATTCGTTTGAGGGATTCAGATTTAAAAAGTGGAAGAATAAAGTAAAAAGTATGGGTTTGTGAACAATGGCAAAGAAATGTTTGATTGGAAGCTTGCGAAATAGGAAGGCAAACAAGAAAGGAGAAGCCTGGTGTGGTGGCAGCAGATGGCAGAGAAGGCAGAGCTCCCAAATCTCTGTTTTGCTTTTGTCTTTACAAGAAGAGGGGCCACCTGACTAGGAGAACAAGACAAATGATGGGAAGGGAACCTGAAGCCCAAGTTGGTGAGAGAGAACCTCACTGTTAAAACTAGTTCACAATTTCAGGTCTGAATGAATTATATCTCATGATGTTGGAAGAATTTTTAGATGTGTGTGTGTGGAGTGAATAGAGATCATCTTGGAGATGCCCTGAAGTATGAGAAAGAGACAAGAAGAAAGGAAAGAGGCAATTACCCTTATTTTCAGACTGGAAGCCAATGTAGATGCTGGAAACCATGGATCAGGGAGCTGAAGACCATCCACCAGAAACAACTTAGCAGTCTGTGGTATCTAGTTGGAAAAGAAGTAGCTGATCTCCAGAAAGCATCATGAGTTCACTAAGAACATGTTACGCCTAATGAACTGCATGCCCTCTTTCTCCACGGTTATTATACTGGTGAGTTTGGAAAGTTTAAACATAACGTATTAGGATTTCAGCAAAGCACTTAATATATTGTGATAACCGTGGGATAAGTTGGAGAGAAATGCGGATTTCTAGTTGCTTGCATGATATATCCAGAGTGTTGATCAACGGGTCAATATCAACCTGAAGGGACATCTTGGTGGCATGCCATGGTACTCTGTCCTTGGCTCTGTCAGGTTTAACTTTTTAAAATCATTCATTTGGATTAGCATAGAAGACCTGCTTTTCAAATTTGCAGTGACACACAGTTAGGTAGGGTACTTAATGCATGATTGACAGACTTGGGTTATAATATGACGTCAAATAATATGAAACTTGCAATGCTGAATTTAGGTTTTAAGATAATCAGTGAAACAAAATGGAACCAAGAGGACCACACGATATAGAAATATTTGAGAAAAAAGACCTGAGGGTTTTAGTTGACTACAGACCAAATATGAATCATTCACTCCCTCATTCATTCATTGGACAAACGTTTACTCCTATCCATGTTTCAGTCACTGGGAAAACACTGGGGATGCGACAGATGAATAAATATAGGCCTTGATTTCAAAAAACGAATAGTCTAAAGGAATATATTAATTTCGTAGGGTTACCATTCAAAGGTACCACAAACTGGGTAGCTTAAAATAACAAATAGTTTGTCTTACGGTTCTGGAAGCTTGAAGTCCAAACTCAAGGTGGCAGCTGGACTATCTGTGCTCCTGAAACCTGCAGGGGAGGGTCCTTCCTTGCCTCTTCTAGCTTCTGGTCGTGGCCATTCATCTTTGGCGTAACTTGGCTCACAGCTGCGTCACTGTAATTTCTGCCTCTGTCATCACATGGCATTCTTCGTGTGTTTCACGTGGCATTTTCCTCTTCTAATAAGGACACCCCAGTCTTATTGGATTAGTGACTTAACTTGATAACGCCTGCAAAGACCCTGTTTCCCAGTAAGGTCACCAAATAAAGTACCAGGTTTTAGGACTTCAGCGTGTCTTTCTCGATGGAGGACACAGTTCAATCCATAACAAGGAGTAAAATCTATCCTTATCCAAGTAGTTGACTAATTAGGATTTTTTTAAGTAACATAAAAATACAGAGTGCTGTGAGAACAGGGTGACCTAATTTAGCTCAAGGGAGTATCAGGGGTGATTGGGAGCTATCCAGGCGGGGAGGAGAAGGAGTAACTTTCCAGGAAGAAGAAACAATGTGCAGAAAGCGCTGGGGCAGTCAGAGGCTTCGTGTTCTGAGGAAGTTAAAGGAGCCCAGGACAGCTCAAGTGGAGGAGGAGGAAGCAGAAGACAGCTGAGGAGATGGCGAGGAGCAGACCCAACAGAGCTCCGTACACTGTCGAAGTGGTTTTTGAGAACAAAGCAGAAAGAATTAATAGAAGTAGACAAAATGGAGGGCTATCGTAAGCTAATTGGGCTCTATATTTGCTTCCCTACATATGGAACCTTTTGTGTTCTTGAGAGGGTCATATTTTAAGCTAATGATTGTTTTCCAGTGTGGCCATTACACTTTTTTTGTTTATTTGTTTTTTTAGAGACAGGGTCTCACTCTGTTGCCCAGGCCGGAGTGCAGTGGCGTGATTATGGCTCACTGCAGCCTCTACCTCTTGGACTCAAGGGGTCCTCCCACTTGAGCCTCCCCACAGGGGGCTGGCACTACAGGTGCGCATCACCACGTCTGGCTAATTTTTGTAATTTTTGTAGAAACGGGGTTTTGCTCTGTCGTTCAGGCTGGTCTGGAGCTTCTGGAGCAGTCAAAGGCTTAGAGTTCTGAGGAAGTTAACTCTGTCTGCCTCCACCTCCCCAAGTGCTTGGATTACAGGTCTGAGCCACTGACCCCTGGCCTGGTCATTACACTTTGAATTAATATATTTATATGAGGGGAGAGAAATCTTGGGATGGTAGCTATTTGGAATTACTTGAAGGAGAAGACTTTTCTTTATTTGTTCTTAGGGCAGAGTTAGACTAATGGGTAAGATTATAGGAGGAGAGCTCCATGAAATAAAAGCATTGAGAGCTGCATAAGGAGAAGACAGGATGTCCTTGTAGCTCGGGACTCTCTGGGCCCATACAACATGGCCGCCTGTCAGGGATGAAAGGAATTCTGAAGTGAAAATGAGAGGGGACTGGTTTCCTCTAGGGTCCCCACAAAAAGCATCCACTGGAGTTTCAAATGTGATATTAAGATTTCTAAAATATATTTACATGTACTTTATAGTAAAAAATTAAGAGCATTATAAAGGCTTTAACATTAAATGTCACTGGGGGATTGTTAAATAATTGAAATTCATTTAAAAACCTTTGCAGAAGTATTTAGACACTTCTGCTGCACTCTGTTTAGTAGCCCTGGTTTTCCTTACACTCGGCCGCACTTGCAGTAATTGTCCTTAACCGCACGTCTTGTGTACGGACCACCATCTCTTCCCTTTTCTTAATGTTCTCTCTGCTGCCCTTAGTTGACTTGTTCTATCAAGCTCATTTTTAGGGCTCAATTGCTAGTCATTTACGGCCAGCTAAATCAATCCTATTTAGAAGTGATGGTATATAAATGTGTACTTTCAGGTTTTCACCAGACAAGCAGTTTTCCCTTCATTGGGGGTGAGGGGAGCAAGAGGACACATTGTATAAGCAAGTGTCAGTCCTACTCAAGTGCCATGGGACTCGGTCTCCCCAGAGGGACATTTCCTTTGTTTTTATATTTCGGTGGTTGTTTTGTTCGTTTGTTTGTTTGTTTTGAGACGGAGTCTCGCTTTGTGCTCCTGTGGCTGAGCAGTACATGGATGCCTGCTCACTGTAACTCGGCCCCGGTTCACGCATTCTCCCGCCTCACTCCCAAGAATTGGTAATTTTGCAGGGCGCCCAAACAGGCCTCAATCTCTGCTAGTTTTTTATTTTAGTAGAGACGGGCCCTATGTTATTGTGGATAGTCTCATCTCCTGGACTCCTCGGGATTCACCCGCCTCCCAGTGCTGGGATTACAGTTTTGTTTCACCTCGCTGCCTTTGTTTTTTTTTTTTTGAGAGAGTCTCAAGCCTGTCAGCTTCAGGCTGGAGTGTGTGACGTGATTCCCGGCCCACTCCACCTCCCGGTTCAGCGAGCCTCCTGGGCCTGTGCATCTCGGGACAGCTGGGATTATATACCACCATGCCCTGCTAATTTTGTATTTTAGTAACGATGGCGCTTCTCAAATTCATGTTGCCACAGCCGCTTCTGCCTGAACTCGGACCCCAGTGATCCGCCTGTCTTCCAGTGCCATGGGATTACAGGTGTGAGTCACCGCGCCTGGCCTATAGGGACATTTTCAAAGAAGCTGCGGAAAGTCCCTTGAAAAGGAGTTTCAACCTTCCTTTGTGTTAGGTTGGTGGGTGCCGAAGTAATTGCTGTTTTGCCATTAAAAGCAGTAGCAAAAACCATGTTTACTTTTGCACCAACCTAATACCTCTTGAAGGAGACCCCATTTGCATTCAACACCAGCACTTCTCCATACCCCCTTCTCTCTCCTGCCGGCTTCTCTTGGCAGGTGGATGAGCGGGAGGTTCTCATTTTTGAGGCTGCTGGCTTTTTCCCTGCCTCCCACCGCGTGTTACATAAATCAGCTTAGTTTCTTAACTTTAATTTTCTACATTTCCCAACCCACCCCTGCTGCTGCTTTGAGTCAGAAGGAAAGCTCAGGAGCTGACAGAGGACAAGAAAGAACCTTCTTGCTGTGTCCATGCAGTAGCTCAGACGGCCTGGGAGCCGGGACAGAGGGAGAGGGCAAGGGGGCTAGGTGGGGGCAGCTGGATACACGCAGTTCAGTCAAAACATTTTCACCTTTGCGTGGACCAGAAGGCTCATGTGCTATGGGTAGTAGGAGGACAAACTGGGCTACAGTACTCGTTGAAGAATAGCACCATGCAGGGCTAGAAGGCTGGGCTGGGGGGATGGTTTGGAAACCAACTAACTTGCTGAAGTTAGTTGGCAGAGGACAGATTAGATACAAGTGTGAGTAAGTAGATTTTTTTTTTTTTTTTTGAGACAGAGTCTCTCTCTGATGTCCAGGCTAGCGTGCGGTGGCGCAATCTCGACTCACTGCAACCTGTATCTCCTAGGTTCATGCGTTTCTCCTGCCTCAGCCTCTTGAATAGCTGGGACTACAGGCACATGCCACCATGCCCGGCTAATTTTTGGACTTTTAGTAGAGATGGGTTTCGGCATGTTGGTCAGGCTGGTCTTGAACTCCTGACCTCAAGTGATCCTCCCTCCTTGGCCTCCCAAAGTGCTGGGATTACAGGCGTGAGCTACTGCACCCAGCAAGTAAATAGATTCAAAGCCTTAAAACTGAAATCTCATTCTTTATATAATATTTAAATTTAATAAGAATTAATTGTTATTTTAAAGTATGCTGATATTTCTAAATATTTCTAAGCATATTTAAAAGGAAGGAAGCCAAATTCATTTACAAATCTCCATACAGTGTGGTTTCAAATATTTGCTTCCTCTTCTGGGTGTCATTGAAAGTCAGGGCTGGGAAATAACAGGGCTGGTTTCCTGGAAATGGTATAATTCAGAGCCTAAGATAGGCTCTCTCTCTCTCTCTGTGCATCTTAGTGCTGAAAACCCTGAAGGTCAGATGAAACTACTCTTTATAAAGAAGCAGCAAGAGTGGGGAGGAAGGGAGTTTATCTCTTTTCTTAGAGTCTTCTTATTTGAAAATACTGCAGCTGTACAATGGCCGTATATTGTATGTAATACAAGGCCACTATAAAGGTTTTAGAGGACGGAAAAGTTATAGTTTAAGTTTTGTTTTGAGGTAACAAAAGATTAAAAATGTGTGCTGTTAAAAAGAAGTTTGAGAAAGTCCATGTACGATATACATGTATATGGATGTATTTTTAAAATTTTTGCTTAGATTGCAGGGCTTGCAATGGTTTTTATGAATTATGTGCTTTGTAAAACCTACTTTTCACACTTTATTTAAATATTTTAAAATTCCTATATGATCAGTAATTCCAAATAGTTTTTATATTTATGAGATGGTTTGAATTTTAAATTTTATAGTAATTAAGCTATTATTATTCAGAATTAAAAATCAAAACACATGTTTCCAGGAATTTCTGATTAAGACTTTATAGACTAATATTATTTTAAGGGTTTTTTTTTTTTTCTGTTTATCAGGGAAATAACTATAGTTGCTGTTAAATATTTATGCAAAAATTCAAGATCTTTTTCCAAGGAAGGAATTGTTTCAAATAAAGTAACAAAGAGGAAAATTTGGACTTCTATTTGAGTTTAAGAAGTGAATGATTAAATAAATTATCAAAATTTCAAAATGAGTCTTAAAGATTATGGATATTTCTTAGTTAATAAAAAAACGTGGCCGGGGGCAGTGGCTCACGCCTGTAATCCTAGCACTTTGGGAGGCTGAAGTGGGCGGATCACCTGAGGTCAGGAGTTTGAGATCAGCCTGGCCAACATGGTGAAACCCCATCTCTACTAAAAAAACTACAAAAATTAGCCTGGCATGGAGGTGGGCACCTGTTATCCCAGCTACTGGGGAGGCTGAGGTAGAATCACTTGAACCCAGGAGGCGGAGGTTGGAGTGAGCTGAGATCACGCCGCTGCACTCCAGGTTAGGCAACAGAGTAAGACTCCATCTCAGAAACAAACAACAACAAACACACACGCGTGTGCATACACACACACACACAGAAAAAAACCCAGCAATTCTAGAGTGGAATCATGGCTGAAGAATCAGATTAGTCATGGCTTTCCCCAGGAAAGCGTCCCTGCTGCTCCCTGAGCCCAATCCCAGTGTGAGCATGGAGCCCCTCCTTTGTGTCCCCAGTAGTACCCTGGATTCCCTTTACCCACAGACATCTAGCTTTACGGTAATGGCCAGTTTACTTTAGTACCTGTATCCCCTTGCCTCCTGGAATTTTGTTTGGAAATTGCATTTAGATTATTTTTTTTCTTTTTTTGAAATGTCTAAGGCTTGATCTTTTAGAGAAACTGACAGTTTGTTGAACAGTTGATAAGTTGAATTCAGTCTACGCAGTAATATAAAATTTAAAGCAAAGTCTGGAGAAAACTTAATTGGAGAAATTGTTTACATTTATGGCATATTAATAAGTAGAACAGAAATGTGATAAACATATCAGTCTTCAGTTTTAAGGACCACATTCCTTCCAGTTGTTTTAATGTTTTAAATTGTTCTTGGTTTGCATGTTCTAGATAGAAATTTTAGAGGCTCTGAATCATGAAAAACCAGCACCCTTTTCATTGCTTTCTCTGAGCACACAATGGGAGTATTTTATTCAGATTTATTTGAAGCCAGTATGAACTTGCAAACTTCTCTGAGCCAATAGCAGCATTTCAACAGTCTATCGAGAAGCTAACGATAAAAATCTATGCTCATGCGTTGTTGCTATGTTTTAAGAAGAACCAAATCAGAATGTGTTTTTCAAAATTCAAAATATAGTTTCAAAAGTGACCATTTTATTTCAATAAATGACTTTTCTGCAAAACCGTAAATCCCAACACAGTATCCCTCTAAATTTCTTGAACTAAAAATGAATGTGAAATCTGGTGAAATTCCATTTCTGCCACAGTTGAAGGAATTTTGCCTAGCATTGAGACAAAAGTGGTTGAATTCTAACAATTAATTAAATTAGGTAAGTTTTACGGGGTGGGTGCAGGGCGGTGATTTGAAAGGGATGCACTTTGGCTCTGTTTGGAAAGAGAATAATTAGAGGAAACCAGTGTTCTAAAGTATTTCTCAGCTCTTTGCTTTTAGACAAAAAGCTTTCTTATACTCCACTACCCTCCTGGTCCGTGCACATACTTCTGGTATCTTTGATCTGAAAGTCAGCTACTAATCCAGAGAAAAGTGAAGCTCGCTTCCCAAACACAGGCTATTTATTTAATTTTTAGTTCCAGAGTATATGGGCAGGATGGGCAGGTTTGTTCCATATGTAAACGTGTGTCATGGTGGTTTGCTGCACCTACTAACCCATCACCTAGGTATTAAGTCCCACATACATCAGCTGTTTATCCTGATGTTCTCCCTCCCCTCACACCACCCCCTGACAGGCCCCAGTGTGTGTTGTTCCCCTCCCTGTGTCCATGTGTTCCCATTGCTCAGCTCCCACTTATAAGTGAAAACATGTGCTGTTTGATTTTCTGTTCCTGCATTATTTTGCTGAGGATCATGGCTTCCAGCTTCATCCGTGTCCCTGCAAAGGACATGATCGCGTTCCTTTTGATGGCTGCATAGTATTCCATAGTGTATATATACCACATTTTCTTTATCCAGTCTATTATTGATGGGCGCAGGCTATTTAAAAAGGGCAGCAGGAACATGGTTCCATCCAGGTCTTCAGGATTTCCTTGGCATCCTCGAGTTATCTCTAATTTATGTGGACAGTGGATTCAAAGTGGAATTAAGGTAATATTGAGTGGTTTGCTTTTTAAACAACAGTTGTGCTCATCTTCTTAAACAGTTTCTCTGGGAAGTGGTTACCCGTTTGTAAGGATGAGCAGTTCGGACCTCTGTCATCACAGCAGATGACTACCCTGAAATTCAACAGCATTTAGCGGAGGATCACTGAATTGTGGCAAGATTTGATGGACAGTGTCAAAGACTTAGAGATTGAATCTTCAGTAAGCTAGAAAACCCACTCATGTAAACTCACTCGTTTACTTTGTTCCATGAAAATATGCCGAATATTACTCTGTTTGGAATTCTGACAATTCAAGGAGCTCGCTGTGGAAATTTTAGTTGTATTCTAGAGGCGTATATTTAAAGTCTGTATGTGTTAGCTTTTTCAGTTTTAGAACAGGCATGCAAGCTTCAAATGGAAAAAACAAAACAAAACAAAGACGAAACAACCCTCCTTGCACAGAGTTATACTGAAGTCAATCTGACATAATTTGTTGATTCTCTGTTATCTGTAAACTATATGACATGTAAAGTTAACGTTTTAACTTCGGAGTGAAATAGGAGCTCCATAGTCTATCACCCAGCTTACAAATCCATGTGTCCCTTCCCACTCATCGTCTTCTTTGACTCTCAAGGTGGAAAAGCTAAGCTCCGTTGTCCACCCGTATCTCTTCACCCTACCGCCCTTCCCCTAGAGCAGCTCAGAGTCCCTTGTGCCTAGATTATTCCAGTAGCCTGTTTAGCTTTTTCCTTATCTCCTGTCTTGATCTTTCTCATCCCCTGTTTATAATAACAGTCAGAATGACGTTTCTCAAATTCTACGTCTGGCTTAAAAGTTCTCAGTGATTTCCTGCTGCCCCCAGGGTCAACTTCAAGCTCCTTGCACAGCCTAGGGACCCTTCTGCTTAGCTCTGCTTACCTCTGGCTTCCCCATCCCTAAGCTCTATGTGGAGCTTTACTCTTGCCGGGAACTCTGCTTAGAACACTTGTATCCCCACCACCCCCTCCCGCCCTCCTTCTCACTGAGCTTTCAGATGCCTAAATTTAACTCATCCAAACATAGCTGTCTCCAGGAAGGCCTCTCTAACTACCTGAATCCCTGTCACAGTCAGAGTTAGGAGCCCTTGCAGTGCTTTGCCTCCCGTATGCACAAGCATAGCTGTCTCATATTGCAATGGCCATCATATGTGTGCCTGTGCAACTGCGGATGGCATGAGGGAAGAATTGGGGCAGCCTATTTATGGTTGTTTCAGGGCCTGATAGGGTGCCTCAAGTATTTGGGGTAACGAATAAAGTAGTGGAAGTATTTATAAGAAATTTACATTTTTGGCCGGGCGCGGTGGCTCATGCCTGTAATCCCAGCACTTTGGAAGGCCAAGACAGGTGGATCACTTGAGTAGGGAGTTCGAAACCAGCCTGGCCAACATGATGAAACCCTGTCTCTGCTAAAATACAAAAATTAGCTGAGTGTGGTGGCGGGTGCTGTAGTCCCAGCTACTTGGGAGGCTGAGGCAGGAGAATCGCTTGAACTCGGGAGGCAGAGATGGCAGTGAGCCGAGATCACGCCACTGCGCTCCAGCCTGGGTGAAAGAGGGAGACTGCATCTCAAAAAAAATTTTTTTTTTACATTTTTTAACAAAAGATAACCTACTAACATTCAAGTCTTAAGTGTTGTAGAGACTTCTCTGATTGAGGAATTTTAAAAAACCTTCTCCAATATGGTAAAATATTCCCAGTGCTTCCCTTGATATGCTTTCCTCCATTAGGTGAATTATCGCTCTGCCACTAGCTTACTTCTATAATTCATTGGCCAAAAAAAAAAAAAAAATTAAATGTTTTTAAAAATGTTTTTAATAAGTACTATGGAGCCCTTGTTTCCTATTCCTGGGACCTTAACTAGCTCTTACCTGCTTCTCATTCCAATAGTGGGCATTGGGAGAAATGGCGTTACCGATAATCCAGATTGGTTGTGTGTATATCTAAAAAGAAAAGATTTTCTGGCCGGGTGCAGTGGCTCACGCTTGTAACCCCAGCACATTGGGAGGCCAAGGAAGGAGGATCACTTGAGGTCAGGAGTTCGAGATCAGCCTGGCCAACATGGCGAAAGCCTGTCTCTACCAAAAATACAAAAAAAAAAAAAAAAAAAAGTAGCTGGGTGTGGTGGTGGGTGCCTGTAACTACTTGGGAGGCTGAGGCAGGAGAATCACTTGAACCCAGGAGGCGGAGGTTGCAGCGAGCCAAGATTGTACCACTGCACTCCAGCCTGCGCCCCCTCCCCCGTCCCCCGCAAAAAAAAAAAAGAAAAAAGAAAAAATTCTACCTTATGTCAAGCTATTTTTTCAAGGAGAGAGTACATACATCTGTGGGTAAAGGGCAGAACTAATGCAGGTTAAACACTTTAAGTACCATATTGGAAAGTGAACAAATTTGAGTTATTCTACCATGGAAACCACCTTTTGGAAAGAAGAGGAATTCTCAGGAAATGTAGCAGAAATGGCCGAAGGTAGCAGATTGGAAGAGTTGACAGTGGGAGTAGAGTGGGGTGAAGCAGGCTCACTTAGTACCATCTTGACCTTCGCCAGTAGCTTCTGGTTTCAAGGAACAGAGACCACTCTAAATAGCTGAAGTGCCCAGGAGGTGTGTCCAAACCATGTCAGGGAATCTCGCACACACAGCATTAGAAGCGCAGCAAGGCCCGGGGGGACAGAAAAGCTCCCCAGGCTCGTCTTTCCCTGCCTCCCTGCTGGGGCAGCTGCCTTTCCCAACTCTGCCCTACTCTGAATGACCATGGTATGGCTTATTGTATTTATTTATTTGTTTTCAGATGGAGTCTCGCTCTGTCACCCAGGCTGGAGTGCAGTGGCACGGTTCTCACTGCAACCTCTGCCTCCCGGGTTCAAGCAATTCTTCTGCCTCAGCCTCCCGAGTAGCTGGGACTACAGGCACGCAATACCATGCCTGGCTAATTTTTGTATTTTTAGTAGAGATGGGGTTTCACCATATTGGTCAGGCTGATCTCAAACTCCTGACCTCAAGTGCTCCTCAAGCCTCCCAAAGTGCTGGGATTACAGGCATGAACCGCTGTGCCCAGTCCCCTCTGTGTGGCTTCTACTGCCAGCTTGTGGGTTTCTGCACCTTGTCCAGCTGGTCCCCAGTGTGTGTGACTTCAGCCTGCACTGGACCATTTGACCAACTCGGTTATTTTGTGCTTAAGAGCTTTAAGAACATCTAATTGAGCATTCCCAGCCTTTGACTGTTTAACCCTGAGTCAGGTGTCTCTCTGGTCCAGTGATCTGTGGCTTGGGAGTGTGAAGACAGTGCTGTGGGGAGGGTAGGAGGCAGTGGTGGAATCCCAGGTAAGGTAAAAAATTAAGGAAAGGGCCATTCCTCATGTTTGCCATGGCACATAGAAGGTGACAGGTCCTAGCAGCTTGGGGAGAGGGAACAGGTTGTACCCACTGGCAGTCAGAGTGACATACTAGCCAAAGATTGCTGAAGACCTTGTGGGCATGGACATCCGCCTGGTGCCCAAGCCTGCCACCGAGCTCTGGTCGGGAATGCAGAGTGCTGACTGGGCAGGGACTCCGGTTACCAAGGTGCCAAGGGCTTTGCCTTCTTCGGTTTTTGCTGCTTCTGTTCCCCAAGCCTAAACACAAAAGTTGGATGCTTCATTTAATTTTTTTTTCTGCATCTCTTTGAGCTAACTACGTATGCCTTATTCCCACTGTAATGTTGCTTTTACTAAAGTGAAATGGAGTCACATATTTGGAAGCACCAGCTGTCTTTACATAGACTTCCCAGAATTCTCTATCAGCCCTTTATTTGTTGAATGTCTTTAGGAAAAATGCTTGCCTGTGTCTGGATTCTATATCAGAAAATTTGAAATAATATGTTTTTAGTCTAACTTCCTGGCAGTACTGATTTGGTATAAAAGGGGAGAAAATATCAATGTTATTACTACAGTGGTTGTAACTTTGTAGTGGCTTCAGTTGCGTTTTTCATTTTTACCTATGTCTACACTCGCATGCACTTCTCTGGAGAAAACCCTGGAGGAAGAAATGGTTCAGAAAACTTGATTTGGAGAAAAGGTAAGTTTTAGACCCAATAAAAGTGAAGTGAATATGGAAGAGTGTTTTGTTTTTCCAGAAAAATTCAGGCTTAAGTGTTGAATGCAAAGGTTTGTGGTTTCTGTTTTTGCTAATCAAGGCTGAACAGTTACCACTTGTGATAGTCTTTTATCCTACATTATACTTCTGATGAATTTTTAAAGAAATTAATCTCTCAAAACTTAGCAAAAAGAATAAAAGTCAATAAATCCATGGTATTATGGCTATATCTTTTCCCCTTTACTGCATTATTTAACCCACATTATAATTTGAAAATTTATCTTGGAAATTTAACGTTGTAGATTGCAAAATAAAAAATAAAAAATAAAAAAAAATCTAGGGCAAAAACAATGCAGTAAAGATCCCTACTTATCTATGTGATGTAATTACTTTTTTTCCCATCAGTCCTAAAACAGAAAGAGCAGATGTCTCATCACGAAACTAGCAAATGGAATGAAGAAAGAAAAAATTGGTTATAATTTGGACAAACTAATTTGTTGAGGGTTTATTGGAACACCTGCCCCACTGGCTTGCGCCAGCTAGTTTCTCCTGTAAGATTTATTGTCAGGGCCTGGGATACTGATATAGAAGATTAAGTTTGAAATGTCAACCTTTACTTAGGGGAGGAAGGGAAAGATTCGTTTCTAAGTGACTCAATGCAACATCAAACTTTTGAACTACAGTGAGAATCCAGGATCAACTTGTGACTATGATTGGCAGATTTGAAAAGATTTCTGGGGGTCGTTGAAAGGAAGTTTGCTCTGTTAATGTCATCAGGGTTAGGGATTTACTAGACCTAAAATTCTGTGCTGTCAAGTTGATGGCCTGGGCTGAAGAAGTTTTAGAAGGAGGTAATTTCAAGTTGCTGAGGAAGGAATTTAGCTTTTTGGCAAGAATTAATAGGGCTTTATCAAGGAATAAGGTGCCTAGAAATGGTCATACTTAAGTTTGGGGCAGAATGGGGGTGGGGGCTAAGAACGATCCACATGTATCATTGGGCTCATGAAAATCATTCAGAGACTTTTCTGCAGCACAGCATATTGCTAGTTCCTTCCAGCCCTCCCTTCGCTAATTCTGTTTTCTGATCTAAGCTAATATGCACATACTTGTCTTCCTCAAGAGACGCCACTGTCTCAGCAATTAATAAAATACTTGCTTATCGAAGAAAGATATATATTTCTGGGATTGCCAGAATCACTTGTGACCTCATAGGGATATTGATTAGAGCCTTATATTCTAAGGCCAAGGATATGGGTGTGAGTTTTGTACGGGCCTGTTCCCAAAATCTGCATCATTTTTCTTCTACTACATGCATGTAGGTTGCTTATTAAATATGAGTCCTTGGTCACAGTAGCAATAACTGACAGTGGTTCCAACAGTGCAGATCATCTCCTGGAAAAGCAAAGTCTGTGCCCTCCAGAGTAAAGGAATCACCTCCAAAACCCCTGCATTTTATCTCTGCGTTTGTATTTGTTGTATAAGTGGGGGGGATGGTTTTTTTTGGGCAGTGAAAGTCCTCTGTAAAAATGAGAGTAAGATGGTCATAACCATTTCACATAGGGAACGTATCTTTTTTTAAATGTTGAATAAGTTATAAAAACTTCAAAAATATGTACATACCACATTATATCACTAATATTAGACACAATTTTTTTTCTCATTCTCTTGTTGCCACACTATTTTCATATATCAGTGTGTCTTGACAAAAGCGTATTTTACAAAAGTACGAGATTCACTTTCGTCGTCTACGAAGCACTGCATGATACACCTGCTAGAACTCAATAAGTGTTTGTTTAATAGTGACTCATTAAATTGACCCAATATGTTTGTTCCTTCCTTTTCTCCCATCCCATTATAGTCCTACAAAATTAGTTCTGTGTTGTGGCTTTTGCAATCCGTGTTTTACCAGGCTGTGCGTAGTTGAGATTGTTTGCAGAGGACATTGAGTAACCTGCCAGTTCTGAGAAGTTTCTGACGTATGCTTTTCTAATTACTCAAAAGCAAATGAATGCTTGACAAATGGGATCGTTGTCTTTTTTCCCCAGAGCAACATAGAAAACCTGACTACACATAAAATATTTTTCATCTTTAATGGGAAAGAAGTATTTTGCCTACACAGACCTCCCCGCAACCCCTCCAAAAAAGAAAAAAAAAATAGGAAAGAATCAGTAGAAATCATATCTTATCTGATTAAAGCTGTGCATTTCTATAAGCAGTCCTGCTTCCTGTGTAATCTGGAGTGAATTAAATTCAATTTCATATTGAAGAGATGACCATCACTAATTTATTCATTTTGGGTAACTTAATAATAAAACATTTTCAAAGGAGGTTTGTTTATTGGTCGACTTGCTTATTCTTTTCTTTTTATGCTGTTTTTCCTTTAGAAATTTCACAAATAACATCATAATCATAGTACCAGGAAAAAAGGATTTGAAAAAAGTTTACCCACAATCCTGTTAGCCCCCGAATCTTTCCTTGGTTTTCCTTGCTTCCTTCCAGATCCTTTCTCTTTAAATATGCAATAGTTGTAGAATTTATGTCTTTTACTCATAAAAGTCAAGGTTAATTCAGTCCTCCACCATAGGCATGTTTTATCTGGTTAAATGACAAATGGATATGCTGCACTTTGTTTATCAATTGTGTTCCCAAAGTTGTATATGACATGTCCCATTTTCACGTGATCTTAAATCATTAGTGAACTTCAGTGTGTCTTTGTTTCTGAGCACTTTTCAGTTGGCCGTGGTCCCTAATCCTTGGTCTTTGTGCATCTCTGTATAAAAATGCTTAAATATTACAGAAGCTCAGCATTTAGTAACTACCTTTCCCATCCCTCCTGACCCCCTCGGTTGGCCTTTATGTAACTTCCACTTTTTACTTCTCGGTTCTTTTTAAGCAGAACACTTATCTTCTAGCTATATGAGAACGGGCTATTTAAGGGTTAGCCAGTGGTAGAAATTGATATACATTTGATTTATGGAAGTGTTGATAGTTTTGACTTTGAAAACCTGACTGTTGGTAAAACTGGAGGTGTCAACATATTTGCAGATTTTCCCACAAGCGTTTGTGAAGTATCACGCTTTGGCACTCTGACAGGTGGCACAGAAGATACTGAAGATGTGTAAAAGTTTATTTTTATCATCGAGGAATGTTTCACCTATTTTTTCATTTCTCCTTAGGCTTTTCTCCATATTCGTTGACTTACCTGCTTTCACTATTGGAAGCTTGTATTTATATTTATATTGATGTGTGGATAATGTTCCTCAGCTATTTCCTAATCTGCTAAGTTATATGTTTTGGTAGACAATCGCATGTACAGCTCTTTCATTTTTAATATTTCTTTTGCATATAAGTTGTACATATTCATTGGAGACAAATTAGAAATAGGTATTAGCAATATAATATATGAAATACAGAGATGAACCCATCTTCTAAATATAATTACTCTTAATATTTTGATATGTTTTGCTTTAAGCCTTTTTACTGTAATATATGCCTATGTATTTTTTCTTAACTAATATTCTTACCTTGTTTTGTAACCTGATGTTTTTTCAGTGTTAGATTGTTTAGGCTTGCAGGAGGTGGGGAGTGTGACTTTTTGTCTACTTTATTCATTCCATTTTTAAAAGAACGTAGAATAATATTTGGCATGGACTTTGGACTTATTTATTTAGAAATCTGAAATATAATAAGCTTGTGTATTTTAGTACGAATTCATACTTAAAGCATGGTTGAATGGCAGTTTTAGATTTCAGCAAACTTTGAGAGGTGATTTTTTTAAAATTCGAAAAAGTTCACGTCTACTTCACATTCATTATTTAAAATGAAAACAGAGAAGCTCACACGTGCTTGATAAATCTGGAGAGTACGAAATGATTAAGTTTTTACGTGCTTTGAGACGATAGCTAAGTCCTGTAAGGCTAGAGACCCCATCTATGTAAGACATCATTCTACACATATTCCCAGCACAATTCCTGGTGTTTAGTAAGGCCTGAAAAATCTGGGCCAGGCATGGTGGTTCATGCCTGTAATCCCAGCGCTTTGGGAGGTCAAGGAGGTAGGATTGCATGAGCCCATGAATTCAAGACCAGCATGGGCAACATAGTGAGACCCCATCTCTACAGAAAATAAAAAAGTTACCTGAGCATGGTGGCACATGCCTGTGGACCCAGCTACTCAGTAGACTAAGGCGGGAGGATTGATTGAGCCCAGGAAGTTGAGACTTCAGTGAGCAATGTTCATGCTACTGTGCTCCAGTCTGGCTGACAGAGTGAGACCCTATCAAAAAAAAAAAAAAAAAAAGAACCTGAGTTAAATGGATAGTTGAAGTACAGATGGACAGAACCTAAAAGATGAGGCAATTCACTCCCTTCCTTGTAGTGAGAACGAAATTAGCCATCTCTGAAATATATTTCTATCAACATATCCTTTGAAAATTTTTAGCTTGGACATGGTGGCTCACACCCATAATCCTGAGGCTCAGCTACTCCAGAGGCTGAGGTGGGAGGACTGTTTGAGCCCAGGAGGTTGAGGCTGCAGTGAGCCAAGATTGTGCCACTGCCCTCCAGCCTGGGCAACAGAGTGAGATCCTGTCTCCAAACAAAAACAAAAACACGAAATTATAATATGCGAACAAGAATGGCAAATCTTTTTAATCACCCAAGGCTGCTATATTCCTTTGCTTGCCACATAAGCCATTTATTGCAGTCTCTTATAAGCGGACATGTGTCTACAGGAAATTGAACTACAGGAAATTCGAGGCTCTGGTTATTAAACCTTCCTTCTGACTGCTCTGGGTCACTACATCTCTTCTAACAAGTGAAACGCACACACAGCCTCGCTCTAATTGTGCCTGGAAGCTGGGTCACCAAAGGGAGGGATGATGATTCCAGATCAGCTTCTAACCTCCTCCCTTCTGCTCAGGTTGCCTTCATCAGACGTCACAATGATTCCCTGCAGAGCCGCGCTGACCTTTGCCCGATGTCTGATCCGGAGAAAAATCGTGACCCTGGACAATCTAGAAGACACTAAATTATGCCGCTGCTTATCCACCATGGACCTCATTGCCCTGGGCGTTGGAAGCACCCTTGGTGCTGGGGTTTACGTCCTCGCTGGGGAGGTGGCCAAGGCAGACTCGGGCCCCAGCATCGTGGTGTCCTTCCTCATTGCTGCCCTGGCTTCGGTGATGGCTGGCCTCTGCTATGCTGAATTTGGGGCCCGTGTCCCCAAGACGGGGTCTGCATATTTGTACACCTATGTGACTGTGGGAGAGCTGTGGGCCTTCATCACTGGCTGGAATCTCATTTTATCATATGTGATAGGTATGTTTCAAAAAGAAGTCTAACGTGTGGAATGGAAGAATTCGCAGCCCTGTGTCACAGCCCTTAGGTTCAGTTGTAGGTGTTGGGTACATCACTTGATGTCTGTGTGTCTCATTTTTGTCATGTCTAAAATGTCTCCTTCTAATTACAGAATTTCCTGGGGTTTTTTTAAAGACAGTCTGACTCTGTCACCCAGGCTGAAGTGCGGTGGCGTGAACTTGGCTCACTGCAACCTCCGCCTCCAGGGTTCAAGCGATTCTCCTGAGTAGCTGGGATTACAGGCACCTGCCACCATGCCTGGCTAATTTTTTGCATTTTTAGTAAAGACGGGGTTTCACCATGTTGACCAAGCTGGTCTCGAACTCCTGACCTCAGGTGATCCACTCACCTTGGTCTCCCAAAGTGCTGGGATTGCAGGTGTGAGCCACGGCACCCAGCCACACAATTCTGTGATTTTTGCTTCATCTTTGACTATGCCTCTTAATGGACTTGCAGACTTTTTAAGTTATAATTCTTTATTGCAACTAAAGTTACCACATTCCACAGTTATGGATTTGAACATTTGATGACTATTGCATGATTATAAATATCCAGATACTGTATATGTGATTAAAATTTTCAATCTTTTGTGAACTCATGTTTATCCTTTAATAGAGTAGCAAACAATGCTATGTTAATTTGCCCCCAGTGACTTCGTATCCTCTGTTCTGTTTTGGGAAGGTACGTCAAGTGTTGCAAGAGCTTGGAGTGGCACCTTTGATGAACTTCTTAGTAAACAGATTGGTCAGTTTTTGAGGACATACTTCAGAATGAATTACACCGGTCTTGCAGAATATCCTGATTTTTTTGCTGTATGCCTTATATTACTTCTAGCAGGTAAGAAAACCAGTTATGCCTCTCCCCAGGATGAGCCACACTATTTGTCTCAGGAAAATAGGTTACTTCTGAATTTGGGGCCTGAGTTCCCAAGACAAGGTCAGTATATTTATACATTTATGTTACTGTTAGACATCTGTGGGGTTTATCACTAGCTGGAATCACATTTTAACCTAAGTCTAAATTGTGTGCAGTGGTAAAAATAGCGCTTCTGAGTAAATGGCACCTGGTACACACTAAATAATAGGATGAGGACATTGATTTTTTTAATAATTAATTGCAGGTTTGCAGGAATAGCGGTGGTTTCAGTAAGGAAGAATGTATACTTTCTTGGCATTGTTTCATCTTACTAGATACAACTAGGGATATTTGCAATTTCTAGAACAAATTCTGTTTTTCTGACATCCTTCATCTATATAACATAGGCCTTTGGTTGTAAAGGAAGCAAGTTCAAATCACCTGTCATTTTGTAATGTTGACATTATATAGACAAACATACTTAGTACTAGGATTTTTCAGTTTTTGTCAGTATGGTAGCACAGTGGTTTTAAGAGGCACAGGAATTCGAATAACCAGATTTCGATCCTGCTGTGCCACTCACTCCCTTCAGAACATAGAACAGTTTATATAATCTTCCCCTCACTCAGTTTGCTCATACATAAAAAGAGGTATCAGTGTCTGCCTCCTTCAGCCTTCTCATCTGGTTCCTAGTAAGCACTCACATGGTGGTCAATTCTATTTCATAGGCATAGCTAATCCCTGCTCTGTCTCCTTATATTTGCTTTAACTGTTTAAACATTTTCTTTTTTTTTTTTTTTTTTGAGATGGAATCTGACTGTGTCACTCAGGCTGGAGCGCAGTGGTACTACAACCTCTGTCTCCCGGGTTCAAGCAATTCTTCTGCCTCAGCCTCCCAAGTAACTGGGACTACAGGTGCCGGCCACCACGCCTGGCTAATTTTTGTATTTTTAGTAGAGACAGGGTTTCACCATGTTGGCCAGGGTGATCTCAAACTCCTGACCTCAAGTGATCCCCTCACCTCAGCCTCCAAAAGTGCTGGGATTACGGGCGTGAGCCACCATGCCTGGCCACGTTTTCTATTTTGAGTCTCATTCTTACCTGCAATCCTGCTTATACCTATCAAGGATTACACTAAGTAAAAACCGTGTCTGTTCCTACTTCTTACTTGCTTTACCCTGAGCAATCTGCCTCATGCTTTCTTGTCCGACTTTATCTCTGCTTTCTCCCTTGTTAGAAGAGTGAGACAGAAATATCTTTCTCTTTTGAAACGTTTACTAGAAAATTATATAATTTTGAAAACAGCTTTACCTTTTAAAAAGTGAATCATTAATTAAATGTTTTATATAGGGTTAGGGATAAGAACATGAACAAAGTGTATAGGTCTAAAATGTTTTGCATTTTGATTCTAATGTCAAGAGAAATTGCATCAATTGTTTTTCAACAAAGATTGATTTTTGTTTTGGTTTCTAAGCAGTCTAGCTTAGAAATAGAAACTGGTCTAGTGTTAAATTATTTACATTGTATTTTATTTATTTACATCATATTTTATTTATTTACATCATATTTGATCATTTTAATGAACTTAAAATATTCAACTCTAATCTCTAAATGATGAAAAAGCATGAAGCTATGACACAATCAGCACATAGTTTAATTCCACGGCAAGACTCAGGCCTTGGCTCATTTGTCCCATGTTCATTCACCATCATATCTTTCCTTTAATTATAGGTGAAGCTTATGTTTTAAACTCTGTCCTTAGAATCTTTGAAGATCAAAACCCCCTATTGGAAATCCCTTTTCATATTGTAACACCAAATGTCTTGTGACATGAAGCAGTTGTTTTACTAAAGATACACGGGAAGTGTATGCTCTGTTTAGATGAGATATTCATTGGTGTGTAATCTGCCAGTGGGAGATGAGACCTCAGAGTAGACAGTGCACATGCGCTGTTGGGAAACTTATGTGAAATATAAAGGTGGCTTTGTTATTCTCCGAGGTATATAGCAGCGGTTCCTAACCTAGCTTACAATTATGGAGTTGGGAACTGTACTGGCCATACAGCTTTCCTTTATATGGTTAATATATGATTCTAGGAATTACACAGGTAGAAGAACAAAATTCAAGTTCTTTCATCTCTGCTTAGAAAAATTTGCTTATTTGTTGCTGGGTGGTATAGATATGGGGAAGAAACAAGTAAATCTGTGACATCGTCTTTTCACAGCGATCATTTGCTCAATAGTAAAAGATAAATTTTCTTAGGTCCATAATTCAAATCTTATACCAGATGGGTTAAAGATATACATATGATAAACATAATTAGAAAAATGCTGGAAGGAAACAAAGTAGATGTTTTGGGTTAATGTTTAAGAGATTTTTTTTCAAGGTAGAAACTAAAAAGGGAAAATTTATTTTTTATTCTAATAACTTTTCTACATGTATATAATCAGTAAGATTAAAGGCAAAAACAAACTGGGAAAAATATGTGTTATACATGACAGGCAGAGAGCTTATGGCATTGATATATACATAAATTTTATAAATCAGTGTATTACTCCATTTTCATACTGATATGAAGAAATACCCAAGACTTGGTAATTTATGAAGAAAAAGAGGTGTAATGGACTCACAGTTCCACATGGTTGGGGAGGCCTCACAATCGTGGTGGAAGGTGACAGAGTAGCGAAAGAACATCTTACATGGTGTCAGGCAAGAGAGCATGTGCAGGGGAACTGCCCTTTCTAAAACCATCAGATCTCGTGAGGTGTATTCACTATCACGAGAACAGCCCGGGGAACCTGCCCCTGTGATTCAGTTAGCTCCCACTGGGTCCCTCCCTTGACACATGGGGATTATGGGAGTTACAATTCAAGATGAGATTTGGGTGGGAACACAGCCAAACCATACCGATCAGTATGAATAGAATAACCTAATAGAAAAAATAGACCCTTTAAATTGAGCCAAACTTTCCAGAGAATATTTTGATAATAGGAACCAATAGTACAGACCTTTGATGCAGTATTACCTTGCAAAAAATTATTGTAAAGAAGTAAATGGAAAGTGTAGAAAGATAGTTATAAAAGAATTATTATGTCAGTGCTATTTATAATTGTAACAAACAAAGAGTGATCTAATTGTCTATAAATAAGGGATGAATTAAAAGTGCAGTACCTCAATATAGTCTAAGATTATGCAGCTGTTAAAAATGAGATTATATATTTACTGGCACAGAAGAGTGTGTGTGTGTATGTGTGTGTTTGTGTGTGTGTACAAAACTTGGGATGGAAAAGCATGGTTGATCTTTGTTTTTTTTCTGTGTCTTCAAAGTACTTGAATAGGAAATTGATCACTTTTACAATCAGAATATAAAGTATTAAAACGAGAATAGGTTTAACAAAGTACTTTTTTGGCACAATTGAAGAATTACCTTCATTTATGTATTTTGTGTGCATGGCAGATATATGTTTTAGCGTTTACTTTTAAAAAGTTCACAACTGGGCCAGTTGTTGTGGCTTAAGTGCCTGTAATCCCAGCACTTTGGGAGGCTGAGACAGGTGGATCACTTGAGGTCTGGCGTTCAAGACTAGCCTGGCCAACATGGCAAAGCCGCAACCCTACAAAAAATACAAAAATTAGCCGGATATGGTGGCACACACCTGTATTCCCAGCTACTCAGGTGGCTGAGGTGAGAGACTTGTTTGAGCACAGATGGCAGAGGTTGCAGTGAGCCAAGATAATACCACTGCACTTCAGCCAGGGAAACTGAGCGAGACTCTGTCTCAAAAAAAGCAAAAATAGTTTGCAGCCATTTACCTTGAAATTAGATGTTACTTTACTTATCATTGGCAAAGATAGCCAAAGTTACTAGATTTATGTTTCTTAGAAAGTGTGGTGTCTTCTATGAGCACGACCTGCCTCCAAAATTGAGTTGGTTGCATTCAGAAGACCTTTCAGGATTAGGTAATTAACTAATGAGTAAGAACTAGCAGTAGAAGTGGATAGATGGAAATTAAAGATATGAATACTGGTGAAAGAATATCCTGCAGCCCTGTATTTGCCTCAAAATGCCATTGCCTTTCCTAAAGATAAATAAACATGGAAATGCCGTTTCTTCTTCCATAGGTCTTTTGTCTTTTGGAGTAAAAGAGTCTGCTTGGGTAAATAAAGTCTTCACAGCTGTTAATATTCTGGTCCTTCTGTTTGTGATGGTTGCTGGATTTGTGAAAGGAAATGTGGCAAACTGGAAGATTAGTGAAGAGTTTCTCAAAAATATATCAGCAAGTGCCAGGTAAAATATTTGAGATTTTTTTTTCTCCTTCTTGTTTAAGAAAATATTTTCAGTGGGTATATTAGGTCATTTTTACTCTGCTAATAAAGATATACCCAAGACTGGGTAATTTATAAGGAAAAAGAGGTTTAATGGACTCACAATTCCACATGGCTGGGGAGGCCTCACAATCGTGGCAGAAGGTAAAAGGCATGTCCTACCTGGCGGCAGACAAGGGGAGAGAACTTGTGCGGGGAAACTTTCCCTTATAAAACCATCAGATCTTGTGAGACCCACTCACCATCACAAGAACAGCAAAGACCTGCCCCCATGATTCATCATCTCCCGCTGGGTCCCTCCCACAACACGTGAGAATTGTGGGAGCCACAGTCCAAGATGAGATTGGATGGGGACATAGCCAAACCATACCAGAGGGCATATGTGAGTTTTCTTCTAGAGCAATGGTTCTCAAATTTCTTGCTTCTGAGACCCTTCTGAGAGGCTGTTCCATTCCAAGACCACTCTTCCCAGACTCCCTTCAAACTTAAAGGTATAGATGTGCTCCCTATGGAGCAACTCTGTGAACCCATGCACCTGCTGAGCCTCAAGCTCTGCTCCGGGTTTAGGGGAAGAGCAAGGGAAGATCCTAACCATTGGGAAAACTTGATCTTTCCCCCTAGCAGTTTGCCACTGCTAAATAACAATGAGTATTTTTGACTCCTGCATCCTTTAGTTCTTCCTTCAGGACCACCGTTCAGTTCTATTGTATTCTTTTAATGCTTTAGTAATCTTCAGACCTTGTGTTTTGGAGAATGTTTTTAGTTGCACAAACAGACATAAGATTACACAAATACCTATTGCATGGAATAAGGTACACCTGTATGTTTTTCTTGACATATGTTGTTTAGTCTTTCCAATAAGGGAAAAAATTGGTATCCTATAAACTTACATAGTTTTTTAACATATAATAAAATATTCAGTTTCATTATTATCAATCAAGACGAGGATGTTTTGTTTCATGTTTTTAAATGTCTCCTTAGGGAATATTAGAGACATGTACTCTGCCGTACTTGATGCTTTATGAGTTGAAGAATGGATTCTCCTAAGTATAAGCATCCATGAGAAGAGGAGGTTTCTGGTCTTTGTCGTCTCAGAGCATGGCTCATATGTGGAGTCTCTGCTCTCAACATCCTCCCTGGCTGTGGGTTCAGCTGGAGCTGGTCTGGGGCTTCTACATATGCTGTCAGTCAGCCTGTAATTGGGTGTCAGTGATGCAGGAGGGTCATTTTTAGGTACCATTGTTAGGGGCACCACCACATTCTGTAGCACAAGGTGAAGAGAGTAAGGTTTTAGTTTTATGTATATCAGCTTCAAAGAGCTGATAAGCACAACCACCTTCCAAGGATATAGTCTGAGACAAGTTACCGGAAGGAGAGTTTTCTGTCAAAGTGACTTTGCACTGTGTTTGTTCTCTTTCTTAGAGAGCCACCTTCTGAAAACGGAACAAGTATCTATGGGGCTGGTGGCTTTATGCCTTATGGCTTTACAGGAACGTTGGCTGGTGCTGCAACTTGCTTTTATGCCTTTGTGGGATTTGACTGCATTGCAACAACTGGTAAGAGCAGTGTCTTGGCTCAGTGTAGAAGAATGGGTGTTCCTTGTCGTGCACGAGTACCCGTGTGTGGCAGCAGAGGGTCCAGGAAAGAGAGACGGATTTGGGATAAGAAGGGCACTAGTTCCAGACCCAGCTGTGACACGTGCTGCTAATGATAAAAAGAAAGAATGCACCTCTCTGCCCTTGGTTTCCAGTTGGTAAGTTTCGGAGAGCAATTCCTATTCCTCAGATAGTAGGAAGATTCCCTAAAATAATGCATATGAAAAATACTTTGCAAGCTGTTGGATTACTTTATAAATGTTAGTCATTATTACCGTCCCTAACCTTCTGTACAGAAGTGCTGTCACGTGGGCCATACATGATGATCATGTTCTTAAATGGTCTCTTCGTTAGTGGGAGAAAAAATATTGTGCCTGTTCTTTCTGTGTTATCTTGTACAACATCATCACCTTGCCAGAGTCACTCTCTAAATGCCTCCTCTATTTTTATGTCTTGGTTTGGCCATACAATTGACCACGTTTTGAGTATTCAATCTCATTAGTGTACAAAGTATACTGTTTTTTAAATTGAAATTAGAACTTCATACAAATAGATGAAATAACTTCATCTGAAGCCTTCATACTTAAGGGCCTATGGAATGGCATGGCAGTCATTTAATCTCTGTAGATGAATCATTTTCCAAATGGATTAAGACTGCTATTCTGTCTCTACACACTTAACAGTGCTGATATGTTATGGATTTTGGTTGATTGGTTGGTTTTTTTCTTTCCTGGAGATAGGAAACTGACTAGCATGACTTCTCCTTTTCTCCCTCTGGGAATTGGTTTTTTATGTAATAAGAAAGTGCCTTCAAGAATAGAGGAGATTTCGTGTAAAACAGATGGATCGGCCGGGCGCGGTGGCTCACACCTGTAATCCCAATCCTTTGTGACGTTGAGGAGAGTGGATCACTTGAGGCCAGGAATTACTTGAGGCCAGGAATTAGAGACTAGATTGGCCAACATGGTGCAAACCATCTCTCCTAAAATACAAAAATTAGCCAGGTGTGGTGGCGCACACCTGTGGTCCCAGCTACTCAGGAGGCTGAAGCAAGAGATTTGCTTGAACCTGGGAAACGGAGGTTGCCGTGAGCCAAGATCACGCCACTGCACTCCAACTTGGGCAACAGAGCAAGACTGTCTCAAAAACATAAAATAATGTAAAATAAAATAAAATAGATGGACCAAGATAAGAAAAGAAAAGGGACAAAAACAGAGAAGAATTACCCTGGAGGAAAGGAAGAATTTCGCACAATTTAATTTCTTTACGTATTGATGTTTTATTAAGCATGCACATCTTTTGTTTATATTTCCTTAGGTGAAGAAGTTCGGAATCCCCAGAGAGCTATTCCCATTGGAATTGTGACGTCTTTGCTTGTTTGCTTTATGGCCTATTTTGGGGTCTCTGCAGCTTTAACACTTATGATGCCTTACTACCTCCTCGATGAAAAAAGCCCCCTTCCAGTAGCATTTGAATATGTGGGATGGGGTCCTGCCAAATACGTTGTCGCAGCCGGTTCTCTCTGCGCCTTGTCAACAAGGTACATTGCGTGGCCTCTGGGGCAGGGGCTGTTTGGGATTCTACAAAGTAGTCAATGTCTTAAAAATTTGCTTTTGTCTATTTAAAAAGTATCCTAATAGAAACAAAATATTGTGCAACTTTGTATTTATTGATTAGCTTGCTCCGAATTTCCATATAAAAATCTTAAAGGATAAACTCCCCTGCTGTTAGTTCAGAGTCAGTTTTTGAAGATAGTGATGGTCCAGGCTTCAGTAGAAATATATGTGGCATTGACACACACACACACACACACACACACATATCTGTGGCACATAGTCATGTATATAGGCATTATGAAACTTCAGGATTCTTGTCCTAAAATGTTTCTCCATTGGCTTTGGTGATACTGGTAGTTCTTCAGACATCTGAGAATGTATGTACAGACCTTGCATTTACTACACTCTGTTCGAGTAATACTGAGCCTATGTGAGTGAACACTTACGCTGTGTCTTTTAAAAATATAGTGTGCTTTTTATTGTGAAACATGGAGACTTTTTCTTCTTAGCACCAATCAGAGTGCAGTTGGTCTAGAAATAGAAATTATCATTCTTAAATAAATGGTGGCAATTCATATAAATATGTGAAGAGAAAAGGGTCATTGAATCCCAAGTTTTCAGATTCTCAGTAGCTGCTTGTTTGAATACTTTAGAACTCATTTCCCAGGTTTCCTGAGCTACCCTCATTTCAATTAACATATGATTATGCGTAAGATATTTCATTCTCGTTTTTTATCATGCCATATGGTAGAAGAGTCTTGCAAAGAGAAAATTAATCTTTTTTACCAGATTAGTAATTTTTTAACTGAAAATAAGCTTCTAAAAGTCTGAAACTAGAAAAAGAAGTCTTTTAGTGTAATTTACCAGCCTAGTTTTATTTTTCCCCTTCAAACTCCCTTTTATTTTCTATGTATTAAGAAAGTACCTTCAAGAATAGAGGAAATTTCATGTAAAATTTTAAATTGAAATTTGAACTTCCTACAAATAGTCTTTTCTTTAATTACATATCATTAAGACAATATTAAGTAGCAATTAGACGCTCTTGGTTTCTCAGCCATGTGCTAGTGTTGAGGTTTATTTATTTATTTGAGATAGGGTCTCGCTCTGTCAAGCAGGCTGAAGTGCGGAGCATGATCATAGTTCACTGAGGCCTGGGTTCAGGTGATCTCCCCAGCTCAGCCTCCTGAGCAGCTAGGATACAGGCACATGACACCACACCTGGTTAATTTTTTATTTTTTATAGAGACGAGGTCTCGCTAAGTTCCCCAGGCTGGTCTTGAACTCCTGGGCTCAAGCGATCCTCCCACCTCAGCCTCCCAAAGTGTTGGGGTTACAGGCATGAGCCACCACACCCGGCATTGAGGTTTATTTTGAATAGCTTCAAGTAATTTCCAAAGTCTGAACTCTGAAGATACCACGCCCCCATGGCCTTAGAAGGGATGGGCAAAGATTCATCTATGGCCAAGCTCAACAGAGCCTTATTAAAGATAAAGAAGGGCCAGGCATAGTGGTTCACTCTTGTAGTCCCAGTACTTTGGGACACCGAGGCGGGAGGATCACCTAAGGCAGAGAGTTCAGGACCAGCCTGGGCAACATAGCAAGGGTTGATCTCCTCAAAAAATTCAATCAATTAGCTGAGCATGGTGGCATATGCCTTTAGTCCCAGTTGCAGTTACTTGAGAGACTGAGGTGGGAGGATCACTTGAGCCCAGGAGTTTGAGGGCACAGTGAGCTAGCTATGACTGTACTACTGCATTCCAGCCTGGGTGACAGAGTGAGACTCTGTTGCAAATAAAATAAATAAATAAGAAGGATTTTTAAATAAAATACTTTTTTTGTTTTCTCTTACATGGTTATTTTTCACAACTAAGTAATGTGTGCAATGGTGCAGCTAGTAAACAAAAGTAATTCCGAGCATCTCAAGCAAAAACTGTCTTACTAAGCTTCAGTTGCTAACTTTTCATTGTGGTCCCCTCTGTGTACTACATTTACGTAAATTGATCTTCTTTGCCTTTTTCTACCTTGATTATCTTATGATGCTGGGGATTATTACTAACTTGATCCAATATCAGGGTGTGTGAGAAAAAATACTGGTACAATAAATGCAAAAAATACATCATTATTGAATAAAGGTTGCAACTATTGCTTATGAAATAAAATTACTTAGTCTTTTCTTTAATTACATATCAAATTAATAATTTTATTTTCTAAGTTGCTGCTAAAAATGTCTTAATAATATTGGTTTGGTTAAGTCTTAATTACTTAGTTTTAATTTGGTAATAATTGTGGGTACATACAAATTCCTTGCAATATTGTTTTTAGTCTGGTAATTTTGCTGGGTACTACTTATCTGTAACAGAATAATGAATAGCACAATGGTAAATATTAGCAAATTTTTTAAATGCCCTATCATAGTGCATTTAAAAACAATGTGACATAATTATTAATATAAATAATATGACTTCATAATTACAAATGTCATGCTGAATATTATACAATTATTTTATTTCCGTTCGGGGATGTAATCTTGCATGAATGTTTGCCATACTGCATGTGTTTGCTTTTTATTCAGTCTTCTTGGATCCATTTTCCCAATGCCTCGTGTAATCTATGCTATGGCGGAGGATGGGTTGCTTTTCAAATGTCTAGCTCAAATCAATTCCAAAACGAAGACACCAATAATTGCTACTTTGTCATCGGGTGCGGTGGCAGGTGAGAGAGAGTTGACTTTTCTTAAGAAACGGGGGATCTTTTTCGTCAAGGACTCTGCGTTAAAAATACAAAGCTAGGTGGTTTTCTGTTTTGATTTACAAGAAGTTCAGTCACTTTTTTTGTGAATGTTTCCTATTTTGAATTTTTTTAGTTCTGCATTTTCGTGTATCCAGTCTTTACCTGTGCATACCTGTCTAGAATAATCCTTAAAATAACTCATGTGTGAATTTTGAATTTTTCTGTTCTAGTCTTCTGGGCTCTATGTTCCCTTTACCCCGAATTCTGTTTGCCATGGCCCGGGATGGCTTACTGTTTAGATTTCTTGCCAGAGTGAGTAAGAGGCAGTCACCGGTTGCTGCCACGTTGACTGCAGGGGTCATTTCTGGTAAGCTTTACAGACTTAGGCTTCTTGAGCATTGGACTGGAACATTTAATTCGCATGCATGGACTTAGAAAGAGGGTCTGCATGCTGTGCATGTAAGTTAAAAAAAAAAACCAAAATCACTGGTAAATTAGCGTACGGGCATTGGGATTAACATTGAAAATTGTGGTGGCGGTGGTATACTGAAGTTCATTCTTAATTGACCCTTTGGGATTTTTTTTTTTTTTTACTATTTTGTTATTTTAATATTTTGGGCTCTAACAAATGTACAAAGGGTTATAATGGCTCTCCACTAAATATCATGAATTGCTTTTCTGATGAACTAGCACACAAAATTATATCATTGATACCTAAAGTTTCGATTAAGGAATTCTTAATTTTTGAAATACTAATTTTAAAATAATGATTGTTTGGTCTAGGATATAAGTTGAATATTGCTAAAGGACCATAGGATTTTTTTAAATGCTAAGCTTTACCTGTTATTAATAAGAAATGTCCAAGATAATTTATGCTTGGGTATTGTGATCACTGTCCTCAGTATGGTGGGCATCCTTGTTCCCAGGGCCATCGTAGCCATCTAATAGTTATGAATGTATATATCCTCTCCAACTCCATCAGGAATCGATTTTCCCTTTCAACAGTTTTGGTACTTAAATTATGTTCAGAAAATCCAGATTACTAGTCTTTTGGCACATCTTAATATCCATGTAAAATACCTTTGGCCAGATTCTTATCTCATGCAGAAAATTTCAGTGAGATTCTGGATCCAGACAATGACCTTAAAGGTACTGTTACAGGAAGCAAAAGAAAGACTTTAGCAAACTTTATACGTAAAATAACGAACAATCTTGGCACTAGAAATTCAAACCAGTGACAATTTTGTTGAGGCTCTGAATTGTTGGGAAATTAGGTTAGAAAAAGCTACTGCTTCATTCTGTGTAAAATTGATTTTTTTTTCAGGATCAGAATGTATTTGTTTAAACACTTTCACTTTGTAAATGTTTTCTTATAAATCTGGCCCTTTCTTTTTTTTTTTTTTTTTTTTTTTTTGAGACGGAGTCTCACTCTGTCGCCTAGGCTGGAGTGCAGTGGCGCGATCTCAGCTCATTGCAAACTCCACCTCCCGGGTTCACACCACTCTCCTGCCTCAGCCTCCTGAGAAGCTGGGACTGCAGGCACCCGCCACCACACCCGGCTAATTTTTTTGTATTTTTAGTAGAGACGGGGTTTCACCGTGTTCGCCAGGATGGTCTCAATCTCCTGACCTCGTGATCCGCCCGCCTCAGCCTCTGAAAGTGCTGGGATTACAGGCGTGGGAGCCACCGCGCCTGGCAAATCTGGCCCTTTCTTAAACATATGTTAGACAGTCAAGCCACTTATTTTCTCAGGCCTAGGTTTCTGCCCCGCTAAAATGAAGGTTTGCCCTAGACGATGTGAAGCCTATTTTATTTTTAAACAACACATGTTAAACATAGTTTGTAAATATTTTTTGACAGTCATACATTTTATTTAACTCATAAAAAATTTTCTCTTTCCAGTAAAATATTTGCCCAGTAATGATCCAGAATTTTTAAAAGTTTATCCTTCTCCATTCAGGAAGAATTGAATTTGGTGGCATGTTAAGATACTAAAATTAATAATTACAAGAAGATAATTATAATATACCACTTTTTAAAATGCTTTAAAATGTTTTTGTTATTTTATACTCCTATACCTTACTTTGCTTATTTTTAACTTGGATTAGAGAGCTTGTGTGGACAATTTATCATTTTCTTCTCTCTTGGCTACCTTATTTGGCTCTCTGCGATTTTTAAATATACTGAAATTGTAATAATCTGACGTATAAGTATATGAGCAATGAAGAATTTTCTTCCTTTTTTTTTTTTTTGTTTTTTTTTTTGAGACACAGTCTCACTCTGTCCCCCAGGCTGGAGTTTAGTGGCACAATCTTGGCTCATTGCAACCTCCGCCTCCCGGGTTCAAGCAATTCTCCTGCCTCAGCCTCCTGAGTAGCTCTGATTACAGTCACGTGCCACCACACCCAGCTGATTTTTTTTTTTTTTAGTAGAGATGGGGTTTCACCATGTTGGCCAGGCTGGTCTCAACCTCCTGACCTCAAGTGATCTGCCTGGCCCGGCCTCCCAAAGTGCAGGGATTACAGGTGTGAACTTCTGTGCCCAGCAAAGAATTTTCAAAGTGACGCATGCAGTGTGTTAAAAGAAACAGTGTGATCTTGTAGAAGGAACATGGGGCTGTTGAATGAGGGAAACTCTGCCCCGACGGGTAGTCGTGGCCTTGCTAAGTTAGCCTGTCTCTAAGATGGGGATAATCCTGTTAGAAAAACCACTCACAGTTGCTGAGTTTGGGGTCAAAAATTGTCAAATCCAGCCATTTTATATGCCTAAACCTAAATGATTTCCCATCTCATAGGATCATTGACTCGAAGGTAAAATGAGATCACAGAGATTTAAATCTTGTAGAGGGATCTGAAACATCATATAAACGGAGTGTGTTGTTATCTACTTACTCTAACAGGGAAAACTATGTGCTAAATTCAAGTTAATATTGTCACTATCTTGATGTTTCAGTGGAGAAAACTGTTGCTTAGTGGAAGTTAAACTATTTAACTGTTTACAGTATGTTTTGCCTCTTAATATTTTGGGATTTGGTATGCAGGACCAGAAATTGATCGCTCAGATCTAGTAAGTCTACCTGCAATGCATGGCTTTAATCGTAGTGGAATTTAGCCTGTTTCAGAAACATAATTTAATTGAAAATTATTTCATTTTATTTTATCAGAATTACTAAAATAATTTTCAGTCAGGCGGGTCACTGTCACACCTGTAATCCCAGCGTCTTGGGAGACTGAGGCCAGTGGATCATTTGAGGTCAGTTCGAGACCAGCCTGACCAACATGGTGAAACCCTGCCTCTACGAAAAATACAAAAATTATCCAGGTGTGGTGGCACACACCTGTAGTCCCAGCTACTCAGGAGGCTGAGATATGAGAATTACTTGGACCAGGGAGGTGGAGATTGCAGTAAGCCGAGATCGTACCACTGCACTCCAGCCTGGGTGACAAAGTGAGACCCTGTCTCAAAAAAAAAAAAAAAAAAAATTGAGTTGTATATGATGTAACTCAATGTGTATGGAAACTAAAGTGGTTATATAATATCTGTAATGAAAGCTCCTTCTGTGTGAATGTTTTTTGTGGTTTTAAAAAAGGAGCTAGCCAGTGCTTCCTAGCAGTATTTTTCTTCTGAAACATCAAAGACAGTGTTCTGTCATGTAATGTTTTCAGTCTTTGTCAGGCCAAATATTTCTTATGTAATCTAAGTAGAATGTGCCATGTGGTTGCTGGAGAGCTGAGGGTTTTTGAAGTCCTATCAGCAGTTATATGACCTAAAGAACATCTTCTTAACTGTGAGAGATATATTTTCTACACGGTGGTTGACTTATCACTGGGACTAAAACGAAGTGGCAGTCAGCTGTCCCTGACTTGAACATTAGTAACTGTCTGGAATTTCCTCCTGGGCCGTTTACTCCACCATTCTTTTCTTCTCCGCCTAGCTTTGATGGCCTTTCTGTTTGACCTGAAGGCGCTTGTGGACATGATGTCCATTGGCACGCTCATGGCCTACTCTTTGGTGGCAGCCTGTGTTCTCATCCTCAGGTGAGTCACCCGGTGGTTCTACGGGGTGTACCATGCATGGGGGACTCTGGGAGTCAGAAAATGAGCCCTCGCTCTCCTGGCTTCCTGGGAGCCGGCAGTCTCACCAAGGTGAGAGGTCACATCTGTCAAAATAGTAATGAAAAGTAGAAGAAGTGTATCAGGTCTGTAGCAAAGAATGAAATGCAAGTTGACCTCGAGTGATAGGTTGGCCTAATCTACGTGAAAGGCAATTTCTCATAATGTCTAAAGACACTTAAAAATGCTGTGCTTTTTGTTCCATTGATTCAGTTGTTAAAATTTTTGTGCTAAAGATTTAACCAGAGGCGCACATAGATGTATGTAGAGGATGTTTTTGGAAAAGGTAATTTACAACAGTGAAAAAATGAAACTAACCTGAATATCACTAGAGGAATGGTTAAATAAATGAGGCCACATTTATTCACTGAACTCTTCTACAGCAAATAAAATGGTATTTAATTTTATGGAGAAATATATCCATTTGAGGACATAAAACTACAGTATATGTAGTGTCTGAACTGTCTCAAATAATAAATTTACATGGAGAAATCATATATGCCTGTATAGCCATTATATGCCTGGGTGAAATTGTACCAAAGTGCTAACAGTGATTAACACTGCCTGGTAGTATTATGGCTGGTTTTGAATTTCTCCTGTATGCTTTTGTGCATTTTTTTCTCAGTGAGCATATTTCTTTATATGGAGGGAAAACGTTACTTTCAAGTATAAGTAAAGGCTGCCCAGAAGGAGAAGAGGCCACACTGAAAAGCCTGGGGCAGACACTAGGAGGAGAAGTAGGCTTGTATTAGTCCATTCTCACACTGCTAGTAAAGACATACCCAAGACTGGGTAATTTATAAAGGAAAGAAGTTTAATTGACTCATGGTTCTGCAGGGCTGGAGAGGCCTCAGGAAACTAACAATCATGGTGGAAGGGGAAGCAAACATGTCCTTCTTCACATGTTGGGAGGAAGGCGAAGTGCTGAGCAAAAAGGGGAAAAGCCCCTTAGGGCGTGGTGGTGGGCACCTGTTGTCCTAGCTACTCAGGAGGTTGAGGCAGGAGAATCACTTGAACCCAGGAGGCAGAGGTTGCAGTGAGCTGAGATCACACCACTGCACTCCAGCCTGGGCAATAAGAGCAAAACTCCGTCTCAAAAAAAAATAACAAAACAAAACATGAAAAACCATCAGATCTCATGAGAACTCACTTGCTATCACAAGAACGGCATGAGAGTAACCACTGCCATGATTTTTGAATTACCTCCCACTGGGTCCCTCCCACAGCACCTGGAGATTGTGGGAACTACAATTCAAGGTGAGATTTGGGTGGGGACACAGCCAAACCATGTCAAGGCTGATGTCTTGATATAGGCTATACAGGAGGAGGATAAAATAATAAAGGACAATGGCATGCAATGGGTGTAGACGTGGCAGGATGGTCAGATGAGCTTGTCTTGGTTTAGCTAGAAGAATCAGTAGGGAAGGATGAGGCCAGAAAGACAGATTGTGATGAGGCCTTTGAAAGCCAAACTGGTGACTGCATTATTTTATAGCTGAAATTTACCCAGAGTTTCTGTGCTGTTTTCATGAACCGCATTTCCTTTGGACATAGATAATTTCAGAATAATCATCCTTTTATTGTGATTGCCTTACTTTACAGTTTCACTTTCTTTTGCCGTCTAATATATGACTCTGATTAGGTAACTCCTGGGGGAAATTTGGGTATTTTGCTGCAGATGTTTTCTCGAAAAGGTTTGTGGCCTGACTCAGCATGCTCTGGGACTGGAGTCATAAGTGTTGATTTACTGTACACACTATCACTCTGTATGATGTCTTCCTTAAGGCTTTAGGTGCTGGTTTCACTTGGGCCAAATGTCTGTTTGAGAATAAAGACATAGATGTCTGTTTGGGAATAGGTACCAGCCTGGCTTATCTTACGAGCAGCCCAAATTTTCTCCCGAGAAAGATGGTCTGGAATCATCTGCCAGGGTAACCTCGAAGAGTGAGTCCCAGGTCACCATGCTGCAGAGACAGGGCTTCAGCGTGCGGACCCTCTTCTGCCCCTCCCTTCTGCCGACACAGCAGTCAGCTTCTCTCGTGAGCTTTCTGGTGGGATTCCTGGGTAAGTCGTCTTCTCTGCTCACATTGTACAGACCCAGATGTGTGTGGGTAGAGCTGGCGTGATGTGAAAGAGAACAGAGAGCCTCACATTGCCCTAGAATATATTAGCAACCACCCTGAAATTTTCACCTAAAGCATCACCAGTCGTCGAGATCATCTTTATATTACCTGTATATATTTATTGCATCTTGATAATTGAACAAAAGAGGAAGGAATACTTCAAGACGAGAGTGACAGAAGTACAAACTGGCACATTCGTTAGAGGTTAGAATGCCCTCTGGGTGAAAGCATCAGGCTACGTACCCGTGCCAGTAACCTGACTGACTGGAACCCGATGGAATTGTCCAATAATATAGGAAATCCTTGTTTTATGTAACACACAGTTACGTAATCATTCGTGTTTTCAGTGACATTTATAAAATGTCGCCTGTGTGCCGGGTACTCCACTGGGCACCTGGGATGCCAAGAGAGGCGGTCCATACTCTCACTGGGCTTTACAGGACAGGATGATTGGTGGCAAGTAGGAAAGCACAGCTTTCTCAGAGCAAGTAAGAGGTGCCCCTAGAGCAGACTTGATGGTCAGAGATGGGGTGGTGATGTCATTCTCCAAAACAAGGAGAAAAGATGCAGATGATATATTATTTGTGTATGTTAACAGTCTGTATTAGTCTGTTCTCATGCTGCTAATAAAGACATACCCGAGACTGGGTAAATTATAAAGAAAAAGAGGCTTAATGGACTCACAGTTCCACATGGTTGGGGAGGCCTCACAATCATGGTGGAAGGTGAAAGGCACATCTTACACGGCAGCAGGCAAGAGAATGATAACCACGCAGAAGGGGTTTCTCCTTATAAAACCATCAGATCTCATGAGACTTACTGCCGTGAGAACAGCATGGGGGAAACTACATACTGTTCAATTATCTTGCACCGGGTCCCTCCCACAACACATGGAAATTATGGGAGCTACAATTCAAGATGAGATTTGGGTGGGGACACAGCCAACCCATATCACAGTCCATGTTTGCAACAGCTTAAAATAACCAGATGTGCCATTTCCCATTTGAAAAAAGGGAAATATCCACCCCTGATAGCATCCTAGTCTGAAAGTAACCAGTGAGGACACAGATGGCACGCGGGCAGATAATGCAAGTCAGTAACACCAAGAGGGGCGGTTGGCTTCTAAGGAGGGGAAAGTAATGAGTAAATAAGCAATGGTTCTTAAATCCATGCAACTGGACATCTCTCTTCTCCATGAAAAAGAAGAAAGAGCAAGGCGAAGACTCTTTGTATTTAGCCAAGTAGATGTGTACAGAACTCAATGTTTTATCAGAACATACTGTATTGCACCAAACAATCTGGGTGGAGTGCGGTATGCTGACTGTGTTATCTACACATCCCCCCTGCAGCTTTTCTCGTGTTGGGCCTGAGTGTCTTGACCACTTACGGAGTTCACGCCATCACCAGGCTGGAGGCCTGGAGCCTCGCTCTCCTCGCGCTGTTTCTTGTTCTCTATGTTGCCATCATTCTCACCATCTGGAGGCAGCCCCAGAATCAGCAGAAAGTAGCCTTCATGGTATGTGTAATGAGGATTAGAGACCCAAAATACTGTGTTCATTTTCTCTGTATAATTAGTTTGATGTATTTTTTCTTTTTTCTTTTTTTTTCTTTTTTTTTTTTTTGGAGATGGAATCTCTCTGTCGCCCAGGGTGGTGTGCAGTGGAGCGATCTCAGCCTCCTCTGCCTCCCGCGTTCAAGCACTTCTCCTGCCTCAGCCTCCCCAGTAGCTGGAATTACAGGCATATGCCACCACACTCAGCTAATGTTTGTATTTTTAGTAGAGACCGGATTTCACCATGTTAGCCAGGATGGTCTCAAACTCCTGACCTCAAATAATCCACCCACCTCCGCCCCCAGAGGTGCTGGGATTTTACATGTGAGCCACCCTGCCCTGCTTATTTTTGTGTTTTTGTGGCGATGGGGTTTTGCCACATTGGCCCGGCTGGTCTCAAACTCCTGACCTCAGGTGATCTGCCTGCCTCAGCAACTCCTAATGTGGTTAGCCAGTGAATGAGAGTGTCAGAATCCTTCGATATGTTCCTTTTTGTACAGAATTCCTTCTACATTGGTCCTCTTACTGCCTTTTCAAAAACTTGGGTATGTTCCTATCACAATATTATTATATATAATAGTAAACAAATTTCATGTTAAAAGAAGTTGTAATATCAGAAAAGTAGGGTGAATATTTTTAGAAATTCACTGCCCTCTCCTAAGGACTTTGTTCCCACCAAAAGCCCTTCCTCTGGGGCCGGGTGTGGCGTCTCACACCTGTAATCCCAGCACTTTGAAAGGCCAAGGCAGGAGGATTACTTGAGGCCAGGAGTTCAAGTGCAGCCTGGGCAACATAGTGAGACCCCATCTCTACAAAACAAACACATTAGCTGCGTGTAGTGGCTCATTCCTGTAGTCCTAGCTAGTGAGGAGGCTGAAGTGGGAGGATCACTTGAACCCAGGAGTTCATGGCTGCAGTGAGCTGTCATAGTATCACTGCACTCTAGCTTGGGTGACAGAGTGAGACACTGTCTCTAAAAATAAAATAAAACTAAATTAAACATTAAAAAGATAAGCTCCTCCACTGCGAGTTAAACTATCCTGTCCCATTGGCGCTAACAGTATACTGGCTTGGGCTTGTAAAGGGCTTCCTGGAAGGATGTACCTGGGATAACCATATGTATCCCGCATTTCAGAGGTATCCCCTGTGTGTGTCTAAATTATTTTGATGGTGCAGGTGTTACTGAATCTTACAAATCCCCTGTTGCCTTGAGCTTTAGTAAATACTCTAAGATGTGATTCTCCTTTTATGGTCTCTAGAAGCGTGGTTTTAACTGTGACTGAGGTAGTGCGAAAGTATATATGCCGAATTAATTGCCGCACTGTTGAAATATGCTTCAAAATATGAGTATGTTCAAAAGGATTGTTTTCCCCCTTAGGTTCCATTCTTACCATTTTTGCCAGCGTTCAGCATCCTGGTGAACATTTACTTGATGGTCCAGTTGAGTGCAGACACTTGGATCAGATTCAGCATTTGGATGGCAATTGGTAGGTCTTTTAATGTTGGGTTCTCTTTCCTATTTTATGTGCTGTGATGAGAGAAATGCATCCTCTCCCCCATCCTGGGAATAAAAGCTTTTTTCCCCCCATTTCTTTCTTTCCTGATGCTTAGGGATGTCTGAGTGCTTTTCCAGATGTTTTCAGATGCCTTTTTAAATCAGTATCTCCCACTAACCCTGTAGAACCACGTCGGCCCTATTTCTTTCAACTTATGGGTGAAAAAAATGAAACCCAGGAAAAGTCATTTTACATCAACCGAAAACTCACAACGAATTTTCTAAAATAGAACTAAAACTGCAAAATGCGTACATGTCTGCAGTGATCTTAGGAGGGTACTTAAAACATTGCCTCCCGATCCCCACACAGTGTGGCTGTTAATAAACAGTTGCTTTGCAGACAGTTCTTTGGATTCTCCTGGTGACAGTGACATGTGTAAGGCATATCCGTGTCCCCTTAGTTAATACAGGGCGTACTTTCCAAAATACCTGACCTTGACTCTGATAATTCATTACTTGTATTTAGGGTATAATTTGAGACTTTATTCCACATATCATTTTGTTTACAGTATTGACTTTTAAGAACATAAATTCGAAACCAGCCTGGCCAATATGGTGAAACCTTGTCTCTACTAAAAATACAAAAATTAGTCGGATGTGGTGGCACACATCTGTAATCCCAGCTACTCTGGAGGCTGGAGAAACATTGAACCCGCAGGCAGAGGTCACAGGGAGCCGAGACTGCACCACTGCACTCCAGCCTGGGCAACAGAGCGAGCTGCCATCTAAAAAAAAAAAAAAAAAAATTACTGGGTGAACTTGTACAGTCTCCTACCATTTCCCTGTCACCAGGAGATTTAGGACTCAGGGACACAGTGGCTCCTTTTGAGAACCACATGGAAGGAATCCACTCTGCTACAATAGAGTGAGGCCTGGGCATGGAAAACCCACTTACCCCTACCAGAAGTTAGGCTGGTAATTGTAGGGATCACATCCATATTGTTAGACTCTCATTATTACTAAATTAGGGAACTCAGGAAATTATTGGGACTGGTTTCATTTGCGCCTTTAAAATGCAAAGTGAAGGCCAAATGCGGTGGCTCACACCTGTAATCCCAGCGCTTTGGGAGGCTGAGATGGGCGGATCACCTGAGGTCAGGAGTTCGAGGACAGCCTGGCCAACATGGCGAAACCCCGTCTCTACTGAAAATACAGAGATTAACTGGGTGTGGTGACAGGCACCTGTGGTTCCAGCTGCTCAGGAGGCTGAGGCAGGAGAATCGCTTGAGCCCAGGAGGCGGAGGATGCAGGGAGCCAGGATTGCACGACTGCACTCCAGCCTGGACGACAGAGTGAGACTCTGTCTCAAAAACAAAAATAAAAACGAGAAACAAAATTAAATGCAAAGTTAGGAGAAAAAACAAGTAATCCCAAATATGTATTCAATGAGTTGTAGTGTGAATGACGTTTCATGATTTACATATCCGGAATATTCTGGAATCAGCCTCATTTCTTCTAATTTGATTCTTCTTAATAAAGGCAAATCAGGAAATAAAACCATAAATTAAAATTTTTCCATATAAACATTGAAAAACTTGTTGAGAGCAAAATACAATCTATAAAGTTTGAGTCTTAACAATAGAGAGGCACATTCTACCAGGAAAATATTGATCAAGGACATCTTCTGTGGGGTATGTTGTATTTGCATTTCATTCTTCTAAAGCAGCGGTCCCCAACCTTTTTGGCACCAGGGACAGGTTTTGTGGAAGACAGTTTTTCCATGGGCAGGGTTGGGGGTGGGTTTGGGATGAAACTGTTCCACCTCAGATCATCAGGCATTAGATAGATTCTCATAAAGAGCACGCAACCTAGATTACTCACATGCACAGTCCCTTCTATGAGAATCTAATGCTGCCCTGCTCTGACAGGAGGGGGAGCTCAGGTGGTAATGTTCGCAATGGGGAGTGACTGTAAATACAGATGAAACTTTGCTCGCTCACCTCCTGCTGTGTGGCCTGATTCCTAACAATAGTGGTCTGTGGCCTGGGGTTTGGGGACTACTGTTCTAAAGTACTACAGAAAAAAAAGAGGAAAACTCTGAAGTTCTACGTTTAATTCTCCACCTCTATAACTTAAAAGTCATTTTCTGACATACCTGAAACCTTGATTTTTTTTTCCCCACCCCAATAGGCTTCCTGATTTACTTTGCTTATGGCATTAGACACAGCCTAGAGGGTCGTCTGAGAGATGAAAATGATGAAGATGCTTATCCAGACAACATTCATGCAGCAACAGAAGAAAAATCTGCCATTCAAGCACATGACCATCACCCAAGAAATGTTAGTTTACCTTTCATATTCCATGAAAAGACAAGCGAATTCTAACACTTGCAGGAGCAGAGCTGGTCATCGTGTTAGCATACATATCCTACGCTGAGTAAACCGTGACCGGATGTCATCAGCATGCTAGTTTATCATGAGTTTGCTGCATACATAGTTCACCCTAATTTATACTTACTCATCTGGAGCAGCATCTCCTCAGATGGTGAATTACATGCCCGAGGAAACCTTCTGAGTGGAGGTTTCATTCATCAGTGATGAACAGCCCCCAAACAGTGGGAGTATGTGTACGTTTGTGTGTATGTATGTATCTATGTATATGCTTGGGAACATGAGTGTTAAAAGTTAGCTGGTGTTTTACTATTACTGTGTTACATTTTTCCGGTGTCGTCATTAATCGGTGGCATATACTGCACATACTGAAATAGAGGTAAATCACTGAATGTAAAGAGGTTTCGTCTATGCCCCCTGCAGTTGGGGAAATACTAGTAGCTTCACCTTGTTTGACTTCATTAATGTCAGTTTAGGGGATACCAGAAATGCAGTTACTCATCATGGTGTCTGTCACTGGTTAGGGGTAAGATGAGGGGATAAGGAAAGAGCCTTTTCAATAAGTTGTGAGTGCCAACAGTGGGTTTAATGCAGTTTTTTTTTTTTCCCCTGTGAGGTATGACAGTTTGCTCAAACCTCAGCCAATAGGGTGTCTGCTTCTGCTGCACTACACAGGCCAGGAGTGGCATTCCATGTCACTAGCTGGCCTCCCTTTGAAGTTTGTCTCCTTTGCAAACAGTGGTCCTAAAATATGAGGTCTTCACTTGATGTGAATGACATATCCCCAGTCAGGGACTTAAGAGAGGCACTGTGACTTACTTGGGACCCTTGCAATTAAAAGGTGAAGATGGTCACCATGGCCAGAAAGCTCACGGAGTGGCCGTAATGAGAATATGTTTGAAGATCAGAGAGTTAGACCAATGCTTGAATAAGCAAACCCCAAGCATCCCTTTCTAAAAAGTCACTTAAAATAAGCCAACAGACTCTCCCAGACCACACAACTCGTGGAATGATTCATCCTTTTTCCATTACTTCCTTAATCACAGTTTAGTTATTTTCTTATCCTCGTCAGGCACAGAGTTCGCTTCTTTGTTTCTGTTTCTTTTGTCTTTTCCTAGAGATGAGGGGCCTACAGCAGCATCATGCAAAGAGGGAAAGACAAAGGGAAAGAAGAGAAAATCCCCCTGTTGTGATATGAACATGCCTATTCCAGTATTACATGGCATCTGGCCTAATTTAAGGACTTTGGATTCAATTTGCCTCTGATGTTTCTTTTGGAAACATTTAGGAATGTTTCCCTCCCCCTACTCCATAAATTGTTTAGCACTTTTTATTCCATTTGCTTTCAAATGACCACACTAAGCCCGTTAATACAAGCTCCCATGTTAAATATAATAACCCATCAGTGATTGGGGAATCAAATATTTTGGTTAAAAAAACACGGTTATTTAAAACTCTAAACTAAAAAAAATTAATCAAATTGAATTAAAGCTATATAAACACAGTTACCCTTGTAAATGAGCAAATAAATTTTTCCGTGTAAGATTCTCTCATTGTTATATTTTACTTTTTAGGCTTCCCTAATAGCGGACTATTTATTTGCAGTGTGTTTTGCTTCTCATGAACTATTTTTTGTACAAATCATTAAACAGTTAATTGGATGAGGCCGGGTGACATTTCCCGGGACACCGTGGCGAACATTACCAAGCATGCTAGCTGGCCCACATAATCCAAAGGCAAGGAAAACATTTGTTTTCCTCATGGGTCTTCCAAGAAATCAGCTATTTTATTGTTGCCATTAGAAAGCAAGTTGCAGTGGTTTTGTATAGCCAAGAGTTTATTGTGATTAAACATCAAATAGGTAGAAAGCCTGGGTTTCTGGCTGCTAGTGTTACAGCATCCGTGACACAGAACTCATTACGGACATTCCACAACTTCCAGGGTGCACATGGTAAAACCTGAAGTCCAGAATTTTCTCTCAAGCTGCATGTTTTACTGGAGAGAAGGAGTTGGATAAGCACAGGATCGGATATTTTGGTAGGAACTGTAGGCATGCTCAGAAATGCTTGCTGTTGTCACAGTACACTGAAAACACGTTTGATTCTATACCCAATCTAGAGTAGGCCCTTCACGCAGGAAATGTGAACAATTGTTATATATGAACACTCAAATCTTTTACTGTAATGCAATCAAGAAACTTGTTTAGAATGTGATAGGCAGCTAAAACTGTTAGGCCCACTGTGCTCAATTTGAAGCGGAATTCGGTGAAAAATTATTTTTCCACATTGAAACACTTTGCAGACACAAATATCTATGAAAAAATGCTTTGTCAGCCACTGTGCCTTTTTTTCTGTGAAGGCTCAATGGATGTGTGTGTTTGTATGTTAACAGTTACGTATGTATGTGAGTGTATAGGTATCTGTGTGTGTGTATTTCAAACGTCAGTGTATCAGTAAGTTGGGTTTATGGTGGGCTTCGGCTATATCATTATGTGGGTACCAAACCCAGCTGCTGTGGAGAAAAATTAATGTTTGATGTTGATAGATATGCTTATACCTAATTTTTAGTTTTTAAACTATTTTAAAATATACTATGATTTTATATGTATATTTCCTATAGATAGACTCTTTAAGAAGTATTTATAATGTTTCTAATACGAAGTCACTCAGCTCTAGTGCATTATAGCAGGTGCTTTGTAATCTGGAATGGAGAGGAGGTGGGGGCATTTGGGGATTCCTGTTTACTTGTTCCTGCCACACCTTTTCCGACAGATCTGTCCTGGTAGGTGTTTATTAGCAAGTCAGTATCACCAGCTGTTTGGCACCTTTCTGTTTCTACATTTGAATTCATAATGTTTTCAACTACATTTTTGTTTTTAATGTCTCAGAATTACCTAAATGTTTCGTGGAGTTTTGACTAGTAATCAGTCAAAATTATATAAAGTTCTCCAGTAATGAAGAAATACATATGCAAATTCTTTCATGATTAAGTAAAAGCAGCTTCAATTACTTTTCTACCCTAAGAAATATATTCTCAGCATTTTCAGTGAGAATTTCTTCTAATGGCACCTCAATTTTATACTCTTAAAAAAAAGAATAATTTGTGACTTACCACCAGAGGGCAATGGCAGTCCTACATTTAAGAATAGAGCTATGCAAACTCTATTAAAAACTGTGAGGAAAACTTATGTTAGAACCTTTGATATATACTAAAATACCGATTATCTTAATCACATTTTCCCCAGAGATAAACATTGAGAGAACTAAAGCCATAGTGTCATTTGAGAGAGATATATATGAAAAAGTAACATTAATATATAGAACTTTACCATTACCAGCCATGGTTGATAGAAAATATTAGTTTCAGAATTATCCTCCTTTAAAAAATAAGAGACTGTCTTCTTTTAATTTCTATGAATAAAAATTTTTTAAAAACTTTTACATTTTAAATATTAGTCAAAATACTTTTTAAGTCCTGAGTGCTTACAGGTAGTTTTAAAAAATTTTTTAAGGCCAGGCATGGTGGCTCACTCCTATAATTCTAGGACCCTGGGAGGTCGAGGCAAGCTGATCGCTTGAGCCCAGGAGTTTAAGACCAGCCTGAGCAGCATAGCAAGACCCCGTCTCTACAAAAAATACAAAAATTAGCTGGGCGTGGTGGCGCACACCTGTCGTCCCAGCTACTGGGGGTGCTGAGGTGGGAGGATCGCTTGAGCCCAGGAGAGTGAGGCTGCGCTGAGCTGAGATTACGCCACTTCACTCCAGCCTGGGCAACAGTGAGACCCTGCCTCAAAAAAAAAAAAAAAAATTTAGAACACTTTAATTAGAATCTATTTTTATCTATTTTCTAAATTTATTTAAATGCTTAGCAGGGAGCATAAGGAAAAGCCATCGGCCTCCAGTACCCATGATGACAGAGGGAGCACTTGAGCCTTGCTTTCCCTCCTCTTAAATCAGGGCGTGTTCTGAGATTACAAACCACATGATGAAATCATGCCAAGATTCTGACTCTCCCTTTCCGGTGATGTGGCTCATGATTTCTCCTAGTACGCTTCAAGCAACTGTTACTTACCACGAAAAATACAGTTTCCACAGGGCTTTAAAGGATTGAGTTTAGCATGTGTATTATGGGTTATTAAAGTTCACGTGATTCGTGTGAAAATTAACTGTCCTTTTTGCTAGTGCCAAAACAGTGCCTTCTCTGTACACTTTACTTTTTTATAAAGTTATCCCACATGTCCTTAAATATCAAGGGGGAAAGTATGGATATTTGCGTGGCAAGGAATGCCAGCAAAGGTCATTTTCATTTTTTAGTCATATAGATGTGAAAATAAGGTTGCTTGACTTTATGGTTTTGGGGAGATTTTTTTTTTTCCTTACATGATTGTATTTAAACACTTTAGCCTTCCGGTTTCTGGATTTTGAGAAGCCTGATCTGTTATTGTTGTGGTTGTTGGTGTTTGTAATATTCATTATTGTTTATATATACACAGTTTAGTCTTACTGATTTCAAATGCATTTTGTTACTGCTCAACCCAGTTGGTAACCCTGTTTGCTGGGAGCACTATACTTAACTTTGATTCACCATGGCTGATGCCACTGCCATGATCGCTGGGTCTTAAAGAGCTTTCCCTAGCCACTGACAGCCCGGTGGAGGTCATAGTCAGGGCCCCAGGCTGGTTCCAGGGTCAGGCAGCCTGTAGAGCATGAGCATCTCTCTATCTGTGGCTACACTTGTTGGGTGGGCTCTTAGACTGATGGGGTAGGATATGAAGTGAAAGCCCTCAAATGCAAGTAAGGTAGTTTGGGCTCCTTAATTCCAAACGTCCCATGAGTATATCAAGATGAATAAGGACCAAGGGACCTCTGTGACTCATGGAAGGGCTGGCTGTTTCCGGAAGTAGCTTAGTGGGACCTGGTCTACAATTTATGCACATGCACTGACAGCCTTGCTATGCCACATGTCTCACCAAGACCCAGGTGGGAAAGAGCCTCAGGTTGCCAACAGGTTGGGTTTCTCTGGCCTACACCTGATTAATGGGCCCTTTATCTTTGGTGTCCCCTAGGAGTGTCCCGTTGTTTTATTGCTTTATTCTGTTATTGCAGTACTTACTAAAAATTGTTGATAGGGCCCAAAACCCTACAGAAATTCTATGTCTGTAAAAACCAACAAAGGCATTGGACTTGTGTGAATGTAAAGGGTTTTTTTAATAGTAATTTTAAATTTAAATGTCTTAAGTGATCATCAGTGTTCTTTTTACTTATAAAGTTGGATTCTTTTTTAGAATTTGTAATAAATAAAAACTGCTGCTTTACCACTGTAAAATATGCTTTCTGACGTGAGTGTATTTTTAAAATAAATTTTAATATGTAATCATATAGAATGCAGATGTCACCCATACCAAAAGCACACATTTCATACTGACCTAAGTTAAACTCCTTATTTATTTGGAAATCTTTAAAGCTCAGAAATATAAGCAATCTACATTGAAACAATTGAAGAATACTAAGCTGACAGCCTAGGGCCTGCTGTATGACTGACTGCCAAGTCCTGTGAGATGAAAGAGATGTCTTCACATATCCTCAATCCTCATGGCACATTCCAAAAAATATCAGTTGCTTTTGAAGCATGCTACCCAGAGTCACACATCTGGGATCCTGCCACTACAACTGCCATTTAATGAGCCAATCACTTTTGACATTGCTTTGATCTGCAAGAAGTTCATCAGTGTTCTTTCCACCAATCATAGCCTTTAATCATTGGTGATCAGTTGTATGTAACGAGGATACTTTTTAAATATGGTGAATAATTATCAACTTTTTACTCTTTGATAGGGAGAATTCAAAGCGGATTTTTAAAATATGTTTCTAAATTGCTTAAAACTACAAATCTCTTGAGTTAGCTTGTTTGATTTTGAAACATTTGTGTATGCAGTTCCTGTTGTTTGTAGTAAATTGGAGGGAACATGTTGAATTTAAAAAACTTTACTATCAATTTAGAAAGCATTAAAAACCAAGCTAAAACAGCAAACTACTTGCCAAGAAGAAGCCTCAAACAATTTAATTTTTGTTTGATTAGGGTTGCTGTGAGACAGTGGTGCCCTACCTCTGTTTTGCCACCATGAGATCACATGAAATTATCCCCCAATAGTTGTCTCTGGGCTGTAGGTCCAGCCAGAAGCTCCTGGAGGTAAGAACATGATCTGCTTAGTGTTTAAAGGACACAGATAGGCTTCCTTTGGGGGCTGAGGGCTCAAAGCCATGGATTGCAAAGAGATTGTGCTGAGAAGTCCTCATCTGTGTGGAAAGAGTAAATTATTTCATCCCATGAACTATCTCAAAACATTATCAAAGACATAAAAATAACTCTCACTATCACATTTTCTCAGCTTGTCTTTTAAAGTGTGTCAAAGTGGCTGGGCACAGTGGTTCACACTTGTAACCCCAGCACTTTGGGAAGCCAAGGTGGGAGGATTGCTTGAGGCCAGAAGTTCAAGACCAGCCTGGTCAACAAAGCAGAGACTCCAGTCTTTTTTTGATTAGCTGAGTGCCTGTAGTCCCAGCTACTCAGGCGGCTAAGAGGGGAGGATCACTTGAGTCCAGGAGGTTGAGGCTTCAGTGATCCATGATGGCACCATTGCACTCTAGTCTGGGTGACAGAGTGAGACTCTATCTCTAAAATCAAATGAATGAACGTAGATCAAAGTGTGAGTGAAACTAGAAAGAGACTCGGCTCAACACTCACTTATATAAACCTTCCTAGTAACAGATTGATAGCCACCTCTTAAATAGTTGTAGGTATCACAGTATCAGATGTCATAAACTCTGGGCAAAGAGTTGTTATTGCTCTATTAAGACTGGAGCAGTCAAGAGGAAGAGAAACCCACAGGATAGAGACCGCACTACCCAGGAGTAGTGTATAGCCCAGGGTGGGCCCCAATCTCCAAGCCAGTTTCTGAGTTCTGAGTCCCTTAACCCACAAATACCACAACATTGTCAAAGTTCAAGATTCTGGGCATCCCCAGTGGCTAAGTCTCCAAGTCACCGGAATCTTTCCTACCTGCTCACTGACGTCTGATAGTTTCACGGAAGGACCAACAATTTCACTGCTCTGGTAGAAATCAGGCTTGGCATGCCATTGTTCTTAAAACAGAACCATTGACTTTAATTGGCACGCAAGTGTAAATGACTGATAATAGATACTTTTCAAAAAGAGCATCTAGAGCAAATAAGCAAGAGAAGGCAAATAGGCAGAGACAGTTGAAAGAGGAGAGAAGACACTATTAAGAGAAAGAGCAGGCCAGGCGCGGTGGCTCAAGCCTGTAATCCCAGCACTTTGGGAGGCCAAGATGGGCGAATCACGAGCTCAGGAGATCGAGACCATCCTGGCGAACACAGTCAAACCCCGTCTCTACTAAAAAATACAAAAAACTAGCGGGGCGAGGTGGTGGGCGCCTGTGGTCCCAGCTACTTGGGAGGCTGAGGCAGGAGAATGGCGTAAACCCAGGAGGCGGAGCTTGCAGTGAGCAGAGATTGTGCCACTACACTCCAGCCTGGGTGACAGAGCGAGACTCTGTCTCAAAAAAAAAAAAAAAAAAGAGCAAAGAAAAAAGAGGCCAAAGCTTTCAAGTCACAAGTTTCCTATTCTACATTTTGGCTTAGAGTGGCCCCTCTTTCCCTTGGCACTCAGAGGCTCTCACAACTAATGAACAGGTGATGCATCTTTATAACATGCTACATCCTGGAGCTAGGAAGGTCATTACTTGTGCTTCATTGGTTTTAAGTAGACTAAGCTTCTGGGATCCTTACCTTACCCTACCCTAAGATGTCTCTTGATGAGTGGCTCTGGGAGCATCAAAAATGTCTGGCATTTCTATCAGAATGAAGTTTTCAGGGAGTCCCATATTTAAAACCACTAAATTTTGTTACTGCTAAAACCTGGAAGCATTGATTTTCATTGTGGGAAGTCAGGGGCCCAGAACGGAGGGACCAGCTGGAGCTGTGGCAGAAGAACATAAATTGTGAAGATTTCATGGACATTTATCAGTTCCCAAAAAATACTTTTATAATTTCTTATGCCTGTCTTTACTTTAATCTCTTAATCCTGTTATCTTCATAAGCTGAGGATGTACGTCACCTCAGGACCACTGTGATAACTGTGTTAACTGCACAAATTGATTGTAAAATGTGTGTTTGAACAATACAAAATCAGTGCACCCTGAAAAAGAACGTAATTTTTATGGAACAAGGGAAGATAACCATAAGGTCTGACTGCCTTCAGGGTTGAGCAAAAAGAGCCATACTTTTCATCTTGCAGACAGCCTATAAACAGACGTGCAAGTAGGAGAGATATCACTAAATTCTTTTCCTAGCAAGGAATATTAATATTAATATCCTGGGAAACTAATGCATTCCTGGGGGGAGGTCTATAAATGGCCGCTCTGGGAGTGTCTGTCTTATGTGGTTGAGGTAAGGACTGAGATACGCCCTGTTCTCCTGCAGAACCCTCAGACTTATGAGGGTAGGAAAAAACTCCACCCTGGTAAATTTGTGGTCAGACCAGTTCTCTGCTCTTGAACCCTGTTTTCTGTTGTTTAAGATGTTTATCAAGACAATACGTGCACCGCTGATCATAGACCCTTATCAGTCGTTCTGCTTTTGCCCTTTGCCTTGTGATCTTTGTTGGATCCTTATCAGTAGTTCTGCTTTTGCCCTTTGTCCTGTTCCCTCAGAAGCATGTGATCTTTGTTCTGCTTTCTGCCTTTCGAAGCATGTGATCTTTGTACCTACTCTCTGTTCTTACACCCCCTCCCCTTTTGAAACCCTTAATAAAAAACTTGCTGGTTTGAAGCTCAGGTAGGCATCACGGTACTACCAATACGTGATGTCACCCCCAGCGGCCCAGTTGTAAAATTCCTCTTTGCACTCTTTCTGTGTATTTCTCAGCCGGCTGACACTTATGGAAAATAAAAAGAACCTATGTTGAAATATTGGGGGTGAGTTCCCCCAATAGATTTTTGTGAAAAAATCGTCTTGGTTGTATGTCTGTAGTTAATGAAGACTAGTTAAAGAATTTACACGTCCTTATCTTGGGGATGGAGAAGGGATGCCCAAAATGTTGGCTGATTTTTTCTTACCTAACAAATTCCTAATGGTATTCACCACTTCAAAGGGGCGTATAAAAAGCACGGAAGGCAATAGAGTAGGGAGATTTCGTGGGTAGGCATAGAAAACTACCATTAATTAAAATAGACAATGAAAATGGCCGGGCATGGTGGCTGACACCTGTAATCCCAGCACTTGGGGAGGCTGAGGCAGGAGGATCACTTGAAGTCAGGAGTTTGAGACCAGCCTGGCCAACATAGTGAAACCCCAGCTCTACTGAAAATATAAAAATTAGCCAGCCATGGTGGCGCAAACCTGTAGTCCCAGCTACGCAGGAGGCTGAGGCAGGAGAATCACTTGAACCCAAGAGGTGGAGGTTGCAGTGAGCTGAGATTGCACCAGTGTACTCCAGCCTAAGCGACAGAGTAAGACTTATCTAACAAAAAAGAAAAGAAAATAAAGAAAAGTGGGTGTTACAGGTAATGTGATCATTTATCTAAAAACCCAAGAGATCAACTGAAAACTATTTAGGCTACTAAGAAGATCCATTAAGGTGACCAGATAGAAGCTAAATGCACAAAAAAATTAATCAGGCCTTGGGAAAGCAGGCTTCAAGTTGTATTTGATTTAGAGCTGCAAGATAATGCTTATTTTAATTGGCTAACATTATAGTAATTGTTGAAAAAGGAATGGAAAAGATCAACACAACAGATTTTAATAATAAAATTCTTTCTCACCATAGAGACAAAGCACGTGGATTTTTATAGTGAAATAAGACCCATGAAAAATACAGCTTTGGCAGTTTTCGTTTTCAAATTTAAAATCATCTTGAGATTGTCTCATTCAAGGATAATAAGCCTTGTGATGAAATAGCTACATGTCTCGGGAAGCCCCTATACTTCTTATGAATTCTGTTCCCATCCTAATACAGACCCTGTATTAGTTTCCCGGAGCTACCATAACAAAGAGCCACAGACTGGGTGGTTTAAAGAACAGAAATGTATTATCTTATCGTTCTGAATGGTAGAAATCTGAGAGCAAGGTGGCAGAAGAATGGGTATTCTCTGAGGCCTCTCTCCTCTGCTTTTATTTATTTATTAATTAATTATTTTGAGACAGAGTCTCTTTCTATTGCCCAGGCTGGAGTGCAGTGGCACCATCTCAGCTCACTGCAACCTCGTTTCCCAGGATCAAATGACTCTCGCGCCTCAGCCTCTCAAGAAGAACCTCTAAGTGGCAAGAGAAAGAGGTACCACTCTAAGCTAAATGTAGCTGAGCCAGGGCAGTGAAGCTTGACAAAGATGGCATAAGAGAGGCGGACCTGGCACATGCACAGTTAGCGTGGAGGGGAGACTGGGACCGAGAGGAGTAATCTAGACCCAACCCCAGGCTCCAACACGGAGTGAGAGTGAAGCAGTCATTTCACAGGGTCAGAATGAAAAGAAATCTCAGGATGGGTCAACTTAGGCAGATTTACCCTCTCCTGTGTGCACCCTCCAAGTCCTTTGCTCAGAGTTCTCCCCAGAACCTGACACGCCACATTGTAGTGGTCTAAATGCTTGTCCACTCCTTAAAAGCAGCCACAATAGATGATGTCTTAACCTTCAGAGCCATAAGGTTAATCACATAGCAAACTCCTGTTGAAATACTCGTCTAGTTCCTTCTCTTAATAAACAAGAGATGCTAAAACCCAGAAGGTTAAGTGAATTGTGAGAGGCTTTCAGAGTTTGCGCCAGTGTCAAGATCCGAACTTTGGTCTTTATTCCCAGGCAATTGTTCTCTGCATCACAAGGCGAGTGGCAAAGCTCGGGCTAGAGCTGGCAACAGAATGTAGAATTCTTGGTTCCTCCTGCAGAAGTGACTGAGAAGCATTAGTTTATTATAAATGGCAGCACTTCTTTCTTTGGGTGTTGAGGGACAAATCCCTTTCCTGATACTCAGAATTGATCTCTCTTTAATAGCGGTGCCTGGTACTGAAGATCACGATGAGATGGGCTGCTTCTCACCAGGGGGAGCACACAGCGACATCTCCCCCGGTAGCAAACTGCTTTGATCATGTGAGTCTGCAAGCTCAGAAACGCAGGGTGGCTCTCTGCAGAGGGGCTCGTGAAAGCCTGAATCCTCTGCCCCACTGTGACCTGACAGAGTTGTCCAGGGTCTTGGCCTGTTGAACAAAGAATTGAACAAAATGCAGAGTAACAAAAGAAAGAAGCAAGGAAAAACAAAGCAACAGAAGGGAGGAAGGAAAGCATAGATTTATAGAAGACACTTCAGAGTGCGCTGCAGGAAGCCGATGGTCCCCAGGGATTTTATAAAGCGAAAAGAACTTGGCAACACCCCTGGGTTCCCTTTAGAGGCCTCCAACTGGTTACACCCTACGAAGGATTGGCCTGCCACCAATCAGAGGCTAAAGTGGAAACTTTTGCCTTGATATCAGAGGAGCAAGGATGTGGCCTGTGTGCCGCCTAATCGTGCCTAGAACTGTCTGCACCTGCCGATCTTTTGCTTCTGCGAACTGGCTGCACCTGCTGTTCTCCTGCTTATATCCTAGCCGTGCTTACTCTAATTCCCTATTCTCCTGCCTCCCCACCACAGCCCAAGTTATCTGCGCAGTCTCATTTTCCACGTTATTCCTGTAATGATTCCGTCCTCCCACCCCCACTAGCAGTTACGGGGCTGGATGCAGAGCCCAACTCGGGCCACAGAGGAGCAGCAAGAACCCAGGGCAACGGTCCTGTGAGTGGAATGCACGTGGGAGAGAGAAACGGAATGAACAGAAATATTTAGGAAGCACTTTTTACAGAGGACTCAGGCTGTGCCTGAGGAGGTGGGGGCGAGGGCTGGTGACATTTGGAAAGTCGTGGTTAAACGTGATCCCGTCAGCACCCGCTGGTCCTTCTTGAACTTGATAACCTCGGTGAAAACGCCCCGCGTTGGAGAAATTCAAGTAGTGGCTGTTGTAATTCACATTTCGCCCTTAGCCTTTCCTCTTCGCGCTGCGAAGAAGCGCTGAGCACCGCGGCTCCGCCAGGGGGCAGGAGAAGTCACATTACACAGGGAATGTTTTTTTAAAAATTTCCCAACTTTTCCCCCCAAACTGTGTGCCTCCTCAAGAAACCGAATCCTCCCGCTGCAGCGTCCCAGGAGCCCGCCCCTCGCCCGCCGCCTCCCCCGCGCCCCGGCCCCGCGCAGCCGCCGCGCTCCTACGCGCCGAGGTCCGAGGTTCGCGAGATGAAGGTCTGGCTGCTGCTCGGTCTACTGCTGGTGCACGAAGCGATGGAGGATGGTAAGTGACTCTGGGCGCGGGGCCACCTAGCTTGTGCCCTGACTTTAGCCGGGACCCGAAGCCCCCGCCGCCCTGCTGCCAGCTCTTGCTCTAACTTTCGGCCTTCGGTGGCTCAGTCCCCGCGCCACTGCCTGCCCGGTGCACCTGCCCTCTTCTAGTGGGGTCGCCTTTCCTCCCACTCTTTCCCTTCCCGGAGAGCCCTCTAGGGGAGGTGGCAGCTACCCCGACCCTTAGGAGTCCACCAGGACCTCTCCAAGCCCCCCACCTCCGGGCGAATCAAGCATCCCTAGCCAGCGCCTGGTCCAGCCCCCACTGTCAACGTGTCGGTCTGGGAGGTGGCGCGGGAGCCTCGGATCGCTTCCACTTCCCAGCGGCGTGGCCGAGACCTCTGCTGCTGAGAGCGGGTGCCACCTAAGCATGGCAGTCGCTGATTCCGTTGTAGAGTTCCAGGTGACCTCCCCCTCCCCTCGCAGTCCTGGGTGAGTTTCGTCTACCACTTTGGGAGTGAATCCTGCAAGACCTGCCTAGATCTTCGAACAAAAATGTCAGTGTATGAAATTTCAAAACGAATGAAAACCCCATGGCTTGTTATATTTATCTAATTGGATGGGAAAGGGGGAAGAAAATGCTTTTTTTTTTTTTTTTTGGTACAGCGTATGCGACCATGACCGCTGCGCATTTTTGAATCTACCTGCCCTGGGTCCACCTTGTGCACCATCGTGCACACTCGTGACCACAGGGTCAGGTGTCGTTTTTCTGTGTGTCTGGGTGTGTATTACTGTGGTGTGTATTATACATTATTGTTAGCATTTAAGTGTTTTGTTTGTTCTATTCACTCCGTGGGTGTTATTTGTACAGCACATGTTTCATCTGGGTACATCCTGGTATCCTCAAGCCTTTCTTGAAATTCCTGGACTACAGCACAATTTTTGCTTAGATTTAGTGGAAAAGTAGCTTTTGCTGTTATGCAACTTCATGCTGGAGCCAGCTCAACCTGGGTCACATTTTTATCCACTCCTTCATCCTGACGAGTTTCTTTCTTTCCTAGGAAACTACAACATTTGCCAAAAAAATACCGCATTGTAGTTTCCAAAATCCAAGATAGTTGCGGGACTTGAAGTTGAGAATGGGGATCCTTCAGCCTGGAGCCTGGCTTAATAAAACGTAGGCAGAGCTTCTGTTGGGAGAGTAACACTTAATTCTGCCCAGAGAGAAGTTGGCATGAGGTCAGTTTGTAAAATGCAATATTAAAATGCTCCTGGCAGGCCCTTGTATGCCACTGCTGAAAAAGCAGAAATGTAATTTGTAGTATCATTTTTTGAATAGGACAGGAGATGGCCAGGCAAAATATTTTCAACTCAGCTGTTCCTTTGTTTATACCCAACTTGCCGGTCTTAGAGGCTCAGGAAGTGGCTTCCATTCTGCCTCCTGGATCTCGCCCAGCCCATGTGAGTTTATTACAAACATCTGCCTAAATAAATTACCATTTCTTTAAGTGTAATCCATACAAACAATAAGCATTTATGAGACAATTGGAGAAAGTGGAATACAGACTATAAGAAATCGTTGATAAATTTCAGGTGATAATAACACTGAGATTTTGTTTATAAAAGTACACACATCTGGCCTGGCACAGTGGCTCATGCCTGTAATCCCAGCACTTTGGGAGGCCAAGGCAGGTGGATCACGAGGTCAGGAGTTCAAGACTAGGCTGGCCAAGATGGTGAAACCTCGTCTCTACTAAAAAGACAAAAATTAGCCGGGCGTAGTGGTGGGTGCATGTAGTCCCAGCTGCTTGGGAGGTTGAGGCAGAGAACTGCTTGAACCTGGGAGGCAGAGGTTGCAGTGAGCTGAGATCGCACCACTGCACTCCAGCCAGGCGACAGCGTGAGACTCCATCTCAAAAAAATAAAAATAAAAATGAAACGAAAGTACACATATCTATAATGTACGGACCATTTATGGATGAAATAGTGAACACATAGTGCCTCATTAAGTTATGTAAGCGTTTGGCTAAACCTAGTAAGAATGGTTTTTGGTTTTTAGTTGTGTTGTGAGTTGTGGTCAGGAGCTACTAAGGAGAGTGGATTACACAGGAGGCCCTTCCAGTGCTGGTTTCTGATTGGCAGGTTGGAAATATCCTGCCTTCAGGGCCATCCCAAAGCACAAACTCCAGACACAAGGCCCACGACTCAACTGTGTCACTGCCTTTTAGTTTTTCTGATCACATCTAAAAGACAGTTATTGTTGTTGTTGTTATTATTATTATTATTACTATTTGAGATGGAGTCTCGCTTTGTCACCCAGGCCGGAGTGCTGTGGCACAATCTCAGCTCACTGTAACTTCCACTTCCCAGATCATGCAATTCTCATGCCTCAGCCTCCTGAGTAGCTGGGACTACAGACATGCGCCACCATGCCCAGCTAATTTTTATATGTTTAGTGGACACAGTGTTTCGCCATGTTGGCCAGGCTAGTCTCAAACTCCTGACCTCAAGGGATCCACCCACCTTGGCCTCCCAAAGTGCTGGGATTACAGGTGTGAGCCACCACACCTAGCCAAAGACAGCCTTCTAAGAGAAAAAGACGTCCCTACAAGTGTGTATGGGGGTGAACATCTGGCCTGACCCAGTGAAGTTTGCGTTCCCAATTACAAAATTCTTTACTTTTTTGGAAGTAATGTTCTTTCTCCTCATGAAGAGGGGTAGCTGGAAGGGCCCATAATATTCTGTGGCATAAAAATGAGGGATGAAAACAGGTAATAATCCAAGATTCCACTTTGAGACGTCGATCATAGCACCCGATTTTCAGCGTTTATATGGAATACATGCCACAGAGTTTATTAATAGGGTGCTTCTATTTTCACATTAAAAAGTATAAAATCACAAGTATTTCCTGACTTTTGATTACCTACATATTTTTATTGAATGTCAGGAGCAAACACTGAAGTGTTAATATTGATTTGTCACTGCTGTTTTGTTGAACAACATGAGAACCTTGATCCATGCTAATCTGATCTTCACTAACCTGGCTTTATTTTGTATCTGGTGAATGGGGTTTCTTTCTGGGTGGACTAAAGACATTCGTTATGGTCTGAGGGCAATATAGCCAGATCTCCAAGAAGGTAAGGACAGAGACACAATGAGGATGATTCTCTAACCAGGAGCCTGTGACACTTTCATGTCTTCATTTATTCTTGAGAAAAAAACAGAGTAAAAATGAGTACAGAAATATTTTAATGAAAAAAGAATTCCAAAGTTCCTTATTGTTTATGAATGCAAATAATGAATGCTTTGAAGCATTCAGGATCTTGGCTGGCATGTTTGACATACAAAAAACAATTTCTGATCCTTAAAACTCAGAAAGAGAAAAGTTTGAGGGCATGAGAGAGATCCGGTGGTGAGAGGATTGATGGTTTTCAAACCTAGACAAGGTTCTAAAACGCTTTCTTTGTGGTGCTCATAATCGAATGCAGAGGAAAATAAAGAAGTAAAGATACAATTTCAGGAAGTGGTAAGTGGCATCGAGAATCATTAATCAGGGTCTGTTAGGTTCCTAGGGCTGCCATAACAAAGTACCATAGAATAGGAGGTTTAAAACCACAGAAGTTTGTTTGCTCATGGTCCAGAGGCTTGAAGTCCAAAGTCAGTGTCAGCAGGGCCACACAGCTTCTAAGATGGGGGTAGAATCCTTCCGTGCCTCCACTAGCTTCTGGTTGTGTTCAGCAATCCCTTGGCATTGTTTGGCTTGCAGCTGCACCACTCCAATCTCTGCCTCTGTTGCCATGTGACCATCTTCTCCCTGTGTCTGTCTGTACATGGCATTTTCATGTGTGTGTGTGTGTGTGTCTGTCTGTCTCATAAGAACATCAGTTCTATTGGAGGAGAGCCTAACCTAATGACCTCATGCTAACTTGATTGCATTTGCAAAGACTCCATTCCCGAATGAGGTTACATTCACAGATACCTGGGAGTTAGGACGTTAGCATATCTTTTTAGGGGACACAATTTAACCACTAAGACAGGGTGAGACATGGAGAGGACTGAGGCGGGGTGTGAGGATGCTGTTTGGATGGATAGCCATAAGCCTGCCTGAAGCAAGGAAGCAAACCCCGGAGGTGGCTGAAAGCAAAGCTGTGCACTCCAGGGGTGCCACAAGTGCAACAGCTTCAAGATGGGCTTGTACTGGTTGCCAGTGTGGCTGTGATATGTGGGACAGGAGATGGCCAAGCCTTGTAGGGCGTGGGAAGATTTAGGGCTTGCTTCTAGATGAGATGAAAATCACTGATAGCTTCTGAATGGAGAAGTACCTGTAATTTTATTTATGTTTTCAAAGGCAGGTGCTATGGTTTGTATATGGCTTGTCCCCACCACATCTTATGTTGAATTTTGATTCCCCATGTGATGGTGGTGGGAGGTAGGGCCTCGTAGGAGGTGTTTGGGCCTTGGGGGTAGTTCCTTCATGAATAGATTAATGCCTTCCCTTGGGGATGTGTGCATTCTCTATTATTACCGGCAAGAACTGCTTGTTAAAGAGATTCTGGTCCCTCCTCCTCCCACCTCACCCGGTTATCTCTGCACTGCTAGTTATCCTTGCCCTCTGCCCTGAGTGGAAGCAGCCTGAGGCCTTCATTTGAAGCAGACGTTGGTTCCATGCTTCTTGTACAGCCTGTAGAACGATGAGCCAAATAAACCTCTTTTCTTTATAAACAACCCAGCCCTAGGTATTCCTCTATAACGATGCAAAATGAACTAATGCAGAAAATTGGTACCAAGGAGTGGGATATTGCTCTAAAGATACCCGAAAGTGTGGAAGCAGCTTTGGAACTTGGTACTGGGCAGAGAATTGGAGGAGTTTGAAAGGCTCAGAAGAAAATAGGAAGAGGAGGGAAAGTTTGGAATTTCTTACAGATTGGTTATACGGTCGTGACTAAACTGTTCATAGAAATATAGACAGTAAAGTTCATGCTGACAAGGTCTCAAATGGAAACAGATAACTTATTGGGAACTGAAGAAAAGTCACCCATGTTAGGCCTTAGCAAAGAACTTGGCTGCATTGTGTTCATGCCCTAGGGATTTGCGGAAGGCCAAACTTAAGAGTGATGTCCTGGGGTGTCCAAAAGAAGAAATATCTAAGCAGCAAAGTGCTGTAGTAGTGGGGGGTGTGGCTGGTTTTAAAAGCTTAGTATCAGCCGGGCGCGGTGACTCACACCTGTAATCCCAGCACTTTGGGAGGCTGAGGCAGGCGGATCACGAGGTCAGGAGATCCAGACCAGCCTGGCCAACATGGTGAAACCCCATCTCTACTAAAATACAAAAAATTAGCCAGGTGTGGTGGTGTGCACCTTTAGTCCCATCTACTTGGGAGGCTGAGGCAGGGGAATTGATTGAACTCGGGAGGCAGAGCTTGCAGTGAACTGAGATTGTGCCATTGCACTCCAGCCTGGTGACAGAGTTAGACTCTGTCTCAAAAAAAAAAAAAAAAAAAAAAAAAGCTTAGGCTCAAGATCAATTACAGCAGCAAAGAAATGACCTAAAGGTAGAATTTATTACGAAAAGGGAAGCACAGAGTAAAAATTTGGAAAATCTGAAGGCTGGCCATATGGCAGAGAATGAAAGAGCATTTTTGGGAGAAGAATCCAGGGGTACAGCTGAGAGACTGGTAAAGTAATTAGCAGGACTAAAAGAGAATCATGTGCTAGTAGTCAAGAAAATAAGAGAAAGGCCTTGAAGCCATTTTGCAAATCTTTGAGGAGCCCCTCGCATCACAGGCCCAGAGACTCGGGAGAATAGAGTGGTTTTGGGGGGCAGCCCCTGCTGCCCTCCTGCCCTGCCTCGGGATGCTACTGCCCCTATCCCAGGTGCACCAGCTCTACACTTGACTTAAAAGGCCCCAGGTGTGGCTCCAGATGCTGCTCCAGAGGGCACAAGCCATAAGCCTTGGAGGCTTCTACATGTCAAGTCTGCATGTGCCCAGAATGCAAGAGTGATGGAGGCTTAGCTTCCACCTAGATTTCAGAGGATGTATCAGAAAGTCTGAGTGTGCGGGCAGAAGCCTGCCACAGGGGCAAGAACTACCATAGAGAGACCCCCACGGGGCACTGCCTAGGGGAGCCATGGTAACGGGGCTGATGTGGGGATCCCAGAATTAGAGAGCCACTAGCAGTATGCACCCTCAGCTTGGAAAAGACACAGACATTCAACTCCAACCTAACTGATCAGCCATGTGGGCTTCACACAGCAAAGTTATAGGGGTGGGGATGGCCAAGGCTTGTTTTTGATTTTCCAGGCTCATAGCTGTAAGGAACTTGCCTCAAGTCTCAGATGAAACTTCGGACTTTTGAGTTGATGCTGAAACAAGTTAAGATTTGGGGGACTCTTGGGAAGGGATGCTTGTAGTTTGCAGTCTTTGAAAGACATGGGTTTTGGGGGGCCAGAGGTGCAATGCTATGGTTTGGCTATTTGACCTCCTCAAACCTCATGTTGAAATTTGATCCCCAGTGTTAGGGGTGGGGCCTAATGGGAGGTGTTTGAGTCATGGGGTCAGATCCCTGATGAATGGCTTGTTGCCCTCCCCGAGGTAATAGAACTAACAGCGTGAGTTCTTGCTCCATTAATTCACGTAACAGCTGGTTAAAAGGAGCCTGGCACCTCCCCCTCTCTCTCTTGCTTCATCTCTCTCCATGTGATCTCTGCATACACCCATTATCCTTCACCTCTGCCACCAGTGGAAGCAGCTTGAGGCCCTCGCCAGATGCCCTGTCTTGAATCTTCTGGCCAGCAGAACTGTGAGCTCCCTAAACCTCTTTCCTGCATAAATGATTCAGCCTCAGCTGTCCCTTTCTAGCAACACAGATGGCTGAAGGAGTGATACAGTGGAGGCCAGGGGCTGCTTAGGAGATAGTATAAATGTCTGGATGGTACATGGCTTGGCCCAGGGTGGTGTCAGTGGATGGAAGGAAAAGAGGCTGGGTTCAGGGTATATTTCAAGATGAAGTCAAAAGAATTTGTTGCTGGATTGGAGAGGAAAATTTTTAAAAAGTGAGACTTGGAAGTTTTTGTCCTGAGCAATTGTCATTTGCTGATAAAGGGAGCATGAGGGAAGCATTCAGAGGTCAGACATGCTAACTTTGAGATGCTAAATTTTGGAAATGCTAACTTAGACATGCCTACTAGTCTTTCAGGTGGCTGTGCTGAATAAGCAACAGGATATTGAGATCCGGAGTGTAGAGGCGGGGTCAGGACAGGAGCTAGGGCAGCTTTCAGCATATAAATGCTGCAAGGGTCATGGAACTGTGTGAGGTCACTTAGAGAGTGAAAGGTAGTTAGAGAGGAGTGACCAGGCAGGTAAGGAAAATGAGGAAGAGCTGCCGGAGACTGGAGAGTTGTCAATGACACAGGAGGAAAATCAAGGCAGCAGAGGGTCCCGCGAGCCATGTGAATCGAGTTGTTCAAGAAGAGCGTCATCAGCTGTGTTCTAACAGGTGTTCTGGAAAATACTTCAAATTGAGGTCTTTATCCTGGCATCGAAGGATCTCATTCTCAGAAACTGCTATTTGTTTTTTAAATGATACTTTAAACAGTGGTAGTGTTACCGGAAAGGGATCCTGATGCAGACCGCAAGAAAGAGTTCTTAGATCTCGTGCAAGAAAGAATTCGGAGTGAGTCCATAAAGTGAAAGCAAATTTATTAAGAAAGTAAAGGAATGAAAGAATGGCTTCTCCCTAGGCAGAGCGGCGGCATGGTCTGCTCAGCTGCTTATACTTACTGTTACTTCTGGATTATATGCCAAACAAGGGGTGGATTATTCATGAGTTTTCAGGAAAGGGATGGGAAATTCCTGGAACTGAGGGTTCCTCTCTTTTTTAGACCATAGAGGGTAACTTTGTAATGTTGCCATGGCTTTTGTAAACTGTCATGGCGCTGGTGGGAGTGTCTTCTAGCATGCTAATGCATTATAATTAGCATAGAATGATCAGTGAGGATGACTATAGGTCATGTTCGTTGCCATCTTGGTTTTGGTGGGATTTGGCCAGCTTCTTTACCGCAACCTGTTTTATCAGCAAGGTGTCTGTGACCTGTATCTTGAGCCAACCCCCTGTCTCATCCTGTGACAAATGCCTTAACCTCCTGGGAATGCCACCCAGTGCTTCTCAGCCTTATTTTACCCAGCCCCTATTCAAGATTGGAGTCTCTCTGGTTCGAATCTCTGACAGTAGGAGGGTGTTTTGGAGTAGGGTTCTCGAAAGGAATAGAGAAAGGAAGGGCTCACTACATCTTGCTACATTTTCCTCTCCATAGGGTCACTTTCCCACCTTCTCAGCTTTGTTACTGGAAAAGTATGTGTGTTCCTGCAGGGTGTTTCATGAAAAGTGGAAAAATGAGGGTGGCGTCTCTCGGTTTATGTAACTAATTGGGAAGCAACTGAGCGGCTCAGAAAAATGTATGGCGTGGTTACTGGGGTGCTACTTTTAAGGATGGCATTTCCTCTTTACTGCCCATCAGGGAGAAGAAAACCAAACAGCTTTATGCTTTGATGTTAATGACTATGCTTAATAAGAACTCTCATCCAAGCTGCAGTCAACGATTCTTCTAATTAATTTATTTTCTCTTCCAGCACAGTTCTATTAGAGAGGCTAATAGGTTACTGTTGATGAGTAAGATTTGATTGTGGGTCTCAGTTGATGCTGAATAATCTTGGTCCTTTGTCCTGCTTCCTTCTCGCTTTGTAACATCTGTTTATTTATTTTGGATATAAGGGTTTTTGGGGTTTTGTTTGTTTTCTTGTTTTTTTGAGACAGAGTCTCACTCTCTTGCCCAGGCTGCAGTGCGGTGGCAGCGGCGCGATCTCAGCTCACTGCAACCTCCATCTCCCAGGATCAAGCAATTCTCATGCCTCAGCCTCCCGAGTAGCTGAGACTACAGGCATGTACCACCATGCCTGGCTAATTTTTTTGTATTTTTTGGAAGAGATGGGGTTTCACCATGTTGGCTAGCCTGGTCTTGAACTCCTGGCCTCAAGTGATCCACCCTACTTGGCCTCCCAAAGTGCTGGGATGATAGGCATGAGCCACCGCACCAGGCTGCAGATGAGGTTTTGATCAGCATCTCCTCACTGGGGGGATCCAACATGTGCCTTGGAAAAGTATCTCCAGCTCTTCCAGGAAGACGAGGCTCTTATCCCCAGCGTCAAGTTCTGTGTGGCTTGGAACTCCATGTCACATCAAACAAAGGATCTCATGGTGCATGAGACTTGTGCAAACAAAGTGTAAAAGCAACAACATGCTAATCTCTATGTGGATGGAGAGGCGATGGCATGAGCCAGAGAAAGTTCTAGACTTGGAGTCAGAGGGTCTGGTTTTTCGCTACCTTCTTAATGACCTGGAGTGAACTACTTGGCATCTATACATTAAAAAGGATAATATCTGCTTAGCCTCCACAAGTTTATCATAGACATCTCATGTGACAATCATAGAAAAACAAATAGCACTTAGCCAGCAATCACTCACTATGGGCCAGATGCTAATTTCACCATTTTCGACATATTAACTCATTTAACTCCCACAGTAACTATTATGGTTATTATGAGGTAGTTGTTACCATATCATTCTCAATTTACAGATGAGAAAATGGAAACAGAAGAGGGTAAGTAGCTTCCCAAGGTCACACAGCAAGTGGCAGGCCTGGACCTGAAGTTAGTAATGCTATTTAATCGTTCTTGAATTTTGTCACCTGTTTCTCTATAAAATATACAATGTAATAGTCTCAAAAATGCAATGGTAATGGACTTTGACTTTTATTTATCTACGGGATGAATTCTTATATTTTTTAGGTCTTTGAAAAATAACCAGTTGACATGGTTAGGCTGAAGAGTCATATCTTTTAAAAAGTTAGACATGGGATTTGGGAGTCACTCAGTTGCAGGACTGTCTGGGTATCTGTGGGGCCACTAGGCTGGTCCTTTAAGTTAGCATAATTACCTTCAAACCACAGGCCAATTCTGTGGTCAGGAAGCTGGACCAGCTATACAGTTAGATCAGCTGGTGGGGCTCTTTGGTCAGAAGGTCAAATTATTTTGCATAGATAATAGCAAATATTTGGATACATAATCTCCATAATCAGGTAATCTGATGTTCCTGAGTAACATAGATAACAAGGTATTACAGCTTAGAAGTCAGACAAGTAGCTCTGTTTGTCTAAATTCCATAGGATTTACATATGGTTATTGTCATTTCTGATAGCTTGAATTCCTGTTCCATGATACACAGAACACCAAATTAGACATTAATCCAGAGTTTTCTTAATCTCACAGGCATTAAAATATTTACGGGGCACAGATTACTTGGACATTGTAATGGTAGGCTTTCTTTTCTTTTCTTTTTTTTTTTTTTTTGAGACAGAGTCTTGCTCTGTCAACCAGACTAGAGTGCAGTGGTGCAATCATAGCTCACCATAAACTCAGACTCAAGGGCTCAAGTGATCCTCCTGCCTCAGCCTCCAGGCATGTGTTACACTCAGCTTTTTTTTTTCTTTTCTTTTTTTTTTTTTTCCTTAATTTTGTAGCAATGTACCATGTTGCCCGGGCTGGTCTTGAACTCCTGGCCTCAAGCAAACCTCCCAACTTGCAACTTGGCCTCCCAAAGTGGTGGGATTACATGTGTGAGCCACCATGCCTGGCCTATTATTTTCTATCTTAAGAAGAAAACTGTAATTTCTACCTTATTGCAGAGCTGAGGCTTATGCTTCACAATTGATGTGGCTGGATCAATGTACTTTTGTTGGTCTGACACATTCCCAGCCATTGCAGTGCTTTTCCTTCTAGGAGACTGGGAGCGTGTGCATGGGAGCCATGGTCTATCCCCACCTATCATTAAAACCAGGAGTGATAAACCACATGTCCACGGGGAGCAGAATAATGGGCAAACAGCAGATTCAGCAGCAGGTATTGGGGGATCCACCTTGGACACTAGGGTTCAAGGTCACAGCTCTACTCCCTGGAAGGATAGAGGATGGTCAGTAAGGCCTGTAACCAAGAGAAACCTTAGTAGGGGAAGGAAGGGAAATAAGAGACTCGGGCCTAAGAGAAGAAACAGGTCACAGCTGGACATGAAGTCACAGAAAATAGAGCAGGGCTCAGGGGTTGAGGCATAGAAGCCCAAAGAGTGAGGCTTGGATGTTGACACTGAGCCAAGAGATCCCAAGGGCAGGATAGGTTCTAGAGTGAGGGCCAGACTGAACTAAGAGAGGAGGCCCCATAGCTCCCATTTCAAAGGGCAACACACAAAGGAAACCAAATTCATCATTACACAGTTGAGTCCAAATCAATTGTGTTTTTTATGATACTTTTCTCCTGATCTACCACATGTTCTACAAATGCCCTGTCATTCTCTCAACTGGCCAAGGGCCGTGTGGTTGTTCAAAATATGTACAGAATGTTTATCTCCACGTAGTGAAATGAGTTCTCTGGAATGGGAATAGGAGGCCTGACTTCTGCTCCACATTCTGCCACTAACCAGCTGAGTGACTCTACAGTTTATTCAACTTTTCAGGGAGGGCCTCCTTTAGTTTTTAAATCTACAACATGAGGACTTCACCTAAATGATCTCTGAGGATCTCGTAAGTTTGAAAATTTTGTAATTCTGTGGGTATCTATCGAGATGGCCTTTGAGCTTGTGTGGACAGATGGTCAAACTGAAACTCTACAGTACCCTTTTCTTTCCTTTTTTTTTTTTTTTTTTTTAGACAGGGTCTCACTGTCACCCAGGCTGGAGTGCAGGTGGCATGATCTCGGCTCACTGCAACCTCCGCCTCCCAGGTTCAAGCAATTCTCGTGCCTCAGCCTCCCTAGCAGCTGTGACTACAGGCATGCACCACCATGCCTGGCTAATTTTGTATTTTTAGTAGAGACAGGGTTTTGCCGTGTTGCCCAGGCTTGTCTCAAACTCCTGACCTCAAGTGATCCACCTGCCTTGGCTCCCAAAGTGCTGGGATTACAGGAGTGATCCACCATGCCCAGTCCTGAAAACTTTTAGATAACTCTAGAGAAGATAAATTTTTAATCCTCCCCTCCTCATATGTCAACATTGTTTTCACTGCAACCTCTGTCTCCCCACACCTGGCCTACAGTCCGCTTTTCTTTCTTGTTGCGTGGACACAACTGTGTGGCTGCAAGGGGCTTAGCTGAGATTTTAGGAGTCTGGTGGCCCACCACAGGCAGAACAGTGAGGGGGGACTCTTCCCTGGGTGTAGTCAGTAAGGGTGCCTTATTTATAGAGAAGACAAAAACAACCATAAAAGCAACTTAAAGTCAGTTAGCTTTTTATTATCACTCTTTGCCAGCAACTCTCAACAATGTTGGTGATAAAATACTCCTTCCCCAAAGATATTTTGTTGGTGAAATTCTAAATCATTGCTACAGTTACAGTTGAGTTTTGATCATTTATATGTAAGTTTCAGATTAGTATACATTTAATATTTACTCTTTAATAATAAACATTTTATTCCAACTAGACATCACCAGCCCCTGACAAATGTAATCTCCACTTTACCATTTGTTTTGAGAGAAAGTTCATCATGGTTCAAAATCTTGGCAGGGCAGAGTGGCTCACACCTATAATTGCGGCACTTTGGGAGGCCTAGGTGGGAGTGTTGCTTGAGGCTAGGAGTTAGATACAAGCCTGGGCAATATAGCAAGACCCCAACTCTAAAAAAAAAAAAATTCTTCAGCGTGGTCTCACTTACCTGTGGACCTAGCTAGTCAGGAGGCTGAGGCAGGAGGATCACTTGAGCCCAGGAGTTCAAGGCTGCAGTGAGCTAGGATCATGCCATTGCATTCCAGCCTGGGTGATAGAGTGAGATTCTGTTTCTAACAATAAACACAAAATATTTTGCATGCAATTTCAGCACAGTTTATGCCCCTAGTCTCTGTGGAACTACATATTTCTGTGTTTAAACAGTAGAATCAAAATGAACAGTGACAACATAGAGACTGCAAAGTAAAGAAACAGCCTTGAATGGCTTCAGTTCGGCTGTTTTGTGTGACGACTTGGTGACTGTGTGACAGTGTGAACTACAGGCAATAATATTTTTGTTTTCTAAGGGCAAATTTTAGCTCATACATGAACTATTTTGCTGAATTTGAGTATCTTTGGAGCTGAAATATTTTCCTTTTTAATGATTGTTTTAAAACTATAGAATCAAAAAATGATTATTACATGACTTTTACTGAAAACAATATTGAGATATGAGGAGGGGAGGATTAAAAAGTTATCTTCTCTAGAGTTATCTAAAAGTTAACAGGGCTGGGCATGGTGGCTCACTCCTGTAATCCCAACACTTTGGGAGGCCAAGGCAGGCGGGTCACCTAAGGTCAGGAGTTTGAGACCAGCCTGGCCAACATGGTGAGACCCCGTCTCCATGTCTCTACTAAAAATACAAAAATGAGTTGGGTGTGGTGGCGGGCACCTGTGATGTCAGCTACTTAGGATGCTGAGGCAAGAGAATCACTTGAACCTGGGAGGCGGAGGTTGCAGTGAGCTGAGATCACGCCACTGTACTCTGGCCTGGGCAACAGAGTGAGAATCTGTCTCCAAAAAAAAAAAAAAAAAAGAAAAAGTTACCAGCCTCAAATATTCTGAGGATGCCGTTACTATAGCGTATTTCTCTCTCCTTGGTTTGTGCAGTTACTGGCCAACACCTTCCCAAGAACAAGCGTCCAAAGGAACCAGGGGAGAATAGAATCAAACCTACCAACAAGAAGGTGAAGCCCAAAATTCCTAAAATAAAGGACAGGGACTCAGCCGATTCAACACCAAAGACGCAGTCTATCATGATGCAGGTGCTGGATAAAGGTCGCTTCCAGAAACCCGCCGCTACCCTGAGTCTGCTGGCAGGGCAAAGTGTAGAGCTTCGATGTAAGGGGAGTAGAATTGGATGGAGCTACCCTGCATATCTTGACACCTTTAAGGACTCTCGCATCAGGTAAGCATAATTTTTTTTTTTTTAAACTGTGTAGGCTTGAGTATTTGTAATTGTAACAGTTAACAAAATTCCTTCTTAACTGTTATTACACATTGTTTCTGACATGTTCCATTTTGCCCTAATAGATCTTAAAAATAGAAACTCAAAGAGCAAAAGTCACAGATTTTATTTCTTTACCCAGTTAATAAAAACGACTGCAAATCCTACCAACATTTGTTGAAAGAGTGAAATTGTATAGGAAACCGCGTGACAAAACCATATGACAATTTTATTTGAAAATGTATGGTGAGTGAAATTTTATAGGAAACCAAAATTTTATAGAAAACTATTATGCGTAGAGATGGATGTTTAAAAATTCATATTATGTGGCCAGGTGCAGTGGCTCCTGCCTGTAATCCCAGCCCTTTGGGAGGCCAAAGCAGGCAGATCACTTGAGGCCAGGAGTTGGAGACTAGCCTGGCCAACATGGTGAAACCCCGTCTCTACAAGAAATATAAATTAGCCAGATGTGGTAGCATGTGCCTGTAATCGCAGCTACTCAGGAGGCTGGGGCAGGAGAGTCATTGAACCCCAGAGGTGGAGGTTACAGTGAACCACGATCACACCACCACACTCCAGCCTGGGTGACAGAGGGAGACTCTGCCTCAAAAAAAATATTTAAAAAACATACTGTGTAAATTAATGGACTCAATGTTTTATGTTGTTTCTTAAATAATCATAATGAAAACTGAAATGATCTAACAGGAGATTCCTGTGAGCACCTTGACCAGATATCAACTTCAACTACTTTTCAACTGCTTCTGATTATTATTATTATTATATATATATATATTTTTTAGACAGTCTCGCTCTGTCACCCAGGCTGGAGTGCAGTGGTGCGATCTGGGTTCACTGCAAGCTCCGCCTCCCGGGTTCCCGCCATTCTCCTGCCTCAACCTCCCGAGTAGCTGGGACTACAGGCACCTGCCACCACGCCCAGCTAAGTTTTTGCATTTTTAGTAGAGATGGGGTTTCACCATGTTAGCCAGGATGGTCTCGATCTCCTGACCTCGTGATCCTCCTGCCTCGGCCTCCCAAAGTGCTGGGATTACATGCGTGAGCCGCCGCGCCGGGTAGCTTCTGATTATTTTTACGTTCATAAATCTATGACTGTTACATTCAGAGGCCTCAACTGGTAAGAAGGCCAGTGATTTCTCATGTTTAAATGAGTACCTTTAGGAGGCTGGGCTTTCTAGACCAGGAAGAGTGGTTATGGTGGTGACGGCGGCAAGTGTGAGAAGCAAGAAAGAAACACATACTTTCCACGGTGCTGGGAGGAACCTGAGCACGGGCTGTGAGTCAGGGGGTGTGTATGGGGTTAGAGTCCTGTGCACCTTGGTGAAGTCTCCTAAACTCCGCCAGGTCTGTTTCCTTATGTGTAGAATGAGGGCGGGGGATGACCTGATTTCTAAGATTCTTTCTGACCCTATTTCCGTATATGATGGAGAAATAGGATCGATTTACAATGGAGAAATACCAGACGTTGTTTGAGATGACAAGAGTGGGAGAAAGAAAGGCTGCAGGCAGGCTGGGCACGGTGGCTCATGCCTGTAATCCCAGCGCTTTGGGAGGCCAAGGTGGGCAGATTGTCATGATGTCAAGAGATCAATACCATCCTGGCCAACATTGTGAAACCCCGTCTCTACTAAAAATATAAAAATAAACTGGACGTGGTGCATGCCTCTAGTCCCAGCTATTTGGGAGGCTGAGGCAGGAGAATCGCTTGAACCCGGGAGGCGGAGGTTGCAGTGAGCCGAGATTGCATCACTGGACTCCAGCCTGGCAACATAGCAATACTCCATCTCAAAAGAAAAAAAAAAAGACTGCAGAGGACAGGTATCTCAGACTCTGCATGTTCATAACAGATTCATATTTCCGCACAAACTGTGTTTCTGCAGAAATTCATCTCCCTCAAGGACATCATTATCCACTTGGTTACCCAACCAGAAGACTGGGAGTCATCCCTGCCTCCTCCCTCTCTCCCACACTCTCCACATCCAGTCAGTCGCCAGGTTAAGCCAGTTCAGCCTTCATTTTCACATTTCAAAATTCTATGAGTTTGGTGTAAATGTAATAGTGGTTCTTGCCATGAAACGTGATGATGGCAAACCGCTATTGCTTTTGCACCAACCTAATATATGACTCAGTTCCCTCTTTATAGCAATTGAGCCTTCTTCCAGGAATGGGCATCTGTCCATTTGCGTTGCTGGAGTCACTGTCCCCTGTCTGAGCTGCTGTTCTCTGCCATCTCTGATACTGCGGTGACCACACCCAGGCTAATGCTTCTCACTGCAGCTGGACCAACACTTAGAAGTCGGAGTGCAGCGTGTGGCTCCCCTGCTAACCACTCGGTGGGTGCCCTTGGGGATAAAGTCCAACATCCTCCCACGGCAGTGAGGCCCTCCCTGGCCTCTGCCGTCTCTCTGGAGTCACCTCTAATCTCGATGGGTCACTCTGCTCTCACTGCCCTGGGCTCCTGTAAGATTCTCAAAAGCACCAGGCTCCTGTGGCCTTCAAGTTTGCTGCTTTCATAGCCAGGAACACTCTTGGGCCCCTCAGCCCTGGGCTAACCTCAGGCATCACTTTCTCTGGGAAACCCGTGGCAGGCGCCCCCAGCTGTGTGTTCCCATAGCACTTGCTGTTGCATCTTCCCGGCTCTCTTCACACTGAAAACTACTTTCAACATCTTTGTTTTTCACTGAGACTTAGCTGAGTGGCTGGCATTGAACTTTCCCTACTTAATGCTTGACTGACAAGCCTCCCTGATACATTTGTTCTTCTTACACACACATACACACACACACTTCCCTATACACACGACTTGGAGAATAAATAAAATACATGTATAAGTTATATTAAACTGTCTACTTATCTCTGTTATCCTCTCGTATTAAGACATCTTTCACATTTTTATTCTGACTCTACCTTCTAGCATCGTGGATAAAACAGGATAGGGTCCTTAAGGCTGAGTGGGCTGGATGGGGAGTGGAGATGGAGAAAGTGAATCCATTCTTCCTGTTTCTCCTTCCACACTTGAAGTGCGTGTGTGTAAGAGAGAACGTAAGGATATTCTGCTTGGAAGAAATCTGGAAAGGCTTACCACTATATATGTTTTATGTGCGGTAGAAAACACATAACATAGATTTACCCTCTTAATGATTTTGAAGGCCAGGCATGATGGCCCACACCTGTAATCCCAGCACTTTGGGAGGCCAAGGTGGGCAGATCGCTTGAGCCCAGGAGTTCAAGACCAGCTTGGGCAACATGGCGAAACCATCTCTACTAAAATTACGAGAAAAAAAAAAATTTAACCTGGCTTTAGAGTGCATTCTTGTAGTCCCAGCTACTTGAGAGGCTAAGGGGGTGGGATCACCTGAGCCCAGGAAGTCAACGCTGCAGTGAGCCATGATCATACCACTGCAATCCAGCCTGGGCAACGGGAGTGAGACTGTCTGAGAAAAAAAAAGAAAGAAAAAATAATTTTGAAGTGTACAGTATTGTTAACTATAGGCACATTGTTGTATAATAGACCTCTAGACCGTTTTCATCTTGCATGGCCAAAACTCTGCCCACTGGACTCCTCCTCTCCTAGCACTCTTTCCTGGCAATCACCTTGCTACTGGCTGTTTCTATGAGTTTGACAACTCTAGGTACCCCATATAAAGGGAATATGCAGCATATTTTTTGTTGTTGTTGCTGACTTATTTCCCATAGCATGGTGTCCTCAAAGTTCTTTGATGTCACAGCATATGATATGGTTTCCTTTTTGTTTAAGGCTGAGTAATACTATATTGCATATATATACCACATTTTATGTTTGAGATGGAGTCTTGCTCTATCACCCAGGCTGGAGTGCAGTGGGACGATCTTGGCTCAATACAGCTTCTGCCTCCCAGGTTCAAGTGATTCTCCTGCCTCAGCCTCCCAGCTAGCTGGGATTACAGGCACACACCACCACACTTAGCTAATTTTTGTATCTTTAGTAGAGACAGGGTTTCACTATGATGGCCAGGCTGGTCTCGAATTCCTGACCTCGGCCTCCCATAAGTGCTGGGATTACAGGCGTGAGCCACCATGCCTGGCCTATACTACATTTGTTTTGTTTGTTTTGTTTTGAGATGGAGTCTTGCTCTTTCACCCAGGCTGGAGTGCAGTGGTGCAATCTCAGCTCACTGAAATCTCCGCCTCCCAGGTTCAAGCGACTCTTCTGCCTCAGCTTCCAGAGTAGCTGGGATTACAGGCACGCACTGCCATGCCTGGCTAATTTTTGTATTTTTAGTAGAGATGAGGTTTCACCATGTTGACCAGGGTGGTCTCGAACTCCTGACCTCAGGCAGTCTGCCCACTTTGGCCTCCCATAGTGCTGGGATTCCAGGTGTGAGCCACTGTGCCTGGCCTAGACTACATTTTTATAATCCATCATCCAGCGATAGGCATTTAGGCTCCTTCCATCTTCTGGCTATTATAAATGCTACAATGAACATGGATGTGCATATATTTCTTTGAGTTTCTGCTTTTAATTCTTATGGATATAAACCCAAAAGTGGGATTTACCACATACATTTTTTTTTTTTTTTTTTTTTTCTGATGGACATCCTGATGTTGGTTTTACTGTTTTTGTTTTGAATACACAGGCCGGGTCAGGAGCAGTGAGATTTGCCAGCACTCAGGGCTTTAAGGGTCTTGGGCCAGCTCTGGATGGAGGGAGAGCCCTACATGCCCCGAGCAAGGCCTGCCATTAAGGGACTGCAGCCCCCTCCAGGGACCTCTCCCTCCACCCACCTGCTCCCAAATGCCAGAGGGAGCCTTCTCGCCCTCCCTCCCTGCCCACCGTCCCCTCAACCATTAGCCTGGCGTTGAAAGCCTTTCCAAGTTCCACCTTACTTTTCCCGCTCCCAAAGGTGCCCAGGCTCTGGGAAAGCCCAGCTCATATCCCTGATGGTGGCACATTCTCTGGAGGACCCTCCTGTTCTTGGGTACAGGCTGTGCCCCACCTAGGTAGCCATCCCATTGGGATCCTGTAGGATCTCTAAAACCCAGCTCTGGCCCCAACTTTCTGTCTGGCCTGGAGGTTTCTCAGCCTCCTGAGAGCTCTTCTGGGCCTTGGTCTGGGCAGAACCTGGGCCTAAACAAACAAGAGCCGGGGCAGCCAGGGTCTCTGCGTGTCTGGGCCCAGGGTTTGCCCTCAGAACTCAACTGTCCAACAGGAGAGGAGGGTGCCTCCACCTTCCCTACTGCCCGCCCCTTTTTTCAGGATCTCAGGGCCTCTAGCCTGTGTGGGGGGGTGGGGGTGCTGGGTGCCCCAGGTAGAGCTGAAGTCATGGGGCTCTTGGGGAGTTGGTGTCCACCTGGAGTCTGTCCAGTGAGGTTAGGTCAACAGGTGTGCTGTCTGTCGTTCGAGGCTGAGCCAACTCCCAACAGCCCGTACAACTTGAGGGGCCTTTTGAGGGAGGGGCAGGCAGGCCCAGTGGGTGGTCAGCCCAAGGTGAACCCACCCATCATGGCCAGCGTTCCTCAGGTTGAGCCTCCGGTGGGTGAAACCTGGGAGTCCTCATCCTTCCTGGCAGATGGGACCATTGACAAGAGGAGGTGGGTGGGGCCTCCACAGACTCCGCCCTGTGGTAGCACGCAGCTGGCAGCCAATGGGAAGCACCCAGCCAGGAAGCCCCGGAGCTACCCTTGCTGGGTACCCTCGCTGGGGGACCTGGGCCATCCCAGTTTGTGCGAAGTGGCCGGAGGCAGTTAGGAGCCCACGTTCAATCCAAGGCTGTCCACTGAGCCCCATGTGACTGTGACCGGGCTGGGGTGTCCATGTCCTCTTTGGACCTCGGTTCCTGTAAAATGGCCCGTTGGCCAGATAGGCGGCCGGGCTACTCACAGGTGCACGGGCTGCATGTAACTCCGTGGGAAGAAGCCAGCGCACCCGCAGGACCGGCCCCGCCTCCAGTACCACATCCATTTTAAACGACCTGATTCACCAAAGTTGGATTCATACACTTTTTATAAAAAAACAGAATTGACATAATTTAAATTATTCTGAACATTTAGTCTTTGACTTACACGAAGCATCTTAAGCTTAGAGGATTCCATGCTTGAAATTTTAGTATTTTCTAACAGTATTTTCAAATATATCTAAATTATATATTAAAATACATTTGAAAACATTTTAAAGACTCAGAGTAAGCACTAACCTGAAGAGAGATATTCAGCATCTGAAGAAACAAATTTTGACTCTTTAACATTAAATGCTGTTCATCCGAAGCACAGCGAGAGCCTTAGAAGAAAGTAATGATGGATGTGGGCTTCCAAAAACTTATGAAACATGAAAAAATGTGAAAAACATGTAGTCATAGCTATATCAACCAACGATAAAAAAAAATAATAATAAAAAAAACCCCACGATTTATTTCACACCAGAGATTCAAGAAACGAACTCTTGACATCGTTCCCAGAACGTGGTGCCTTTGGATGGAGAAGTATTCGTTGTGTGTTTTCTTTTTTCCGTAGAAAGAGTTCTTTCCAGGGCTGTGACAGTGTTGTTTGGAAGCTCCCCAGGTGTTCATCCAACAAAGTCTTGTAGTTTTTCATTTTTTTGGTTTGTTTGTTTGTTTGGCAAAGTCTTACTCTGTCGCCTAGGTTGGAGTGCAGTGGCACTATCTCAGCTCACTGCAACCTCCGCCTCCCGTAGTCAAGCAATTCTAGTGCCCCAACCTCCTGGGGAGCTGATACTACAGGCATTAGCTGCCACACCTGGCTAATTTTTGTATTTTTAGTAGACACGGGCTTTCACTATGTTGGCCAGGCTGGTCTCTGCCTCTTGGCCTCAAGTGATCCGTCCACCTTGGTCTCTCAAAGTCCTGAGATGACAGGCATGAGCCACCTCACCCAGCCAAGTCTTGTAGTTTTAACCAATATTGGTGGCTTTCTGGAAGCGTGACCACATTTATCTGAAGGTAACCTTCTGACTACTTCATGTTTTCCTACTAAATCGTGAAATGTTCTTCACACTCACCTACAAAAGCAGGTCAACAGAGAGAGCAATTAACGAAGAAGAAAAAGGTCTAACAAACTTTAGAGCTCTAGGAAGTAAAATGCCCAAGTAGAGAAAAATGCAATATATATTTGCTTTCCCCAAAGTGCTGGGAATGTCGTAGTTGCTTATTTAAGACTTTAATGAGTTGATGTATCTGGCTTTATTCATCAATGATTTTGGTAAATGATTAAAACACAATGTAAAGAAAGGAACATTCACGGCACCCAAATATAATTTGACATCTCTCTAGGACTGGAGGATGCGGAAATCCATCTCTTCTTACTGATTATTCATGGTGGTGTTTTAGCAAGGATGCTGTGTCAGTTTCTTTGGCCTGTAAAACAAGATGGTCTCTAAGGACCCACTCAACTATGAATTTGGGATTTGGGAAAATAAGTGTTTAAAGCAATACTGCAGTAAGTTAATGTGTTCTAACCTGCAGTAGTTTCATATGGATTTTTATGTAGATCTACTTACGATGTTGATGACAATATGGTATTCCATCAATGTAACATTGCATTGTCATCTTATGGGGTTCCCAGCTTGTGGCTTTGAATTTTTCCTATCATAAATAGTGCAGTTATAAACATTATTATATAAATAACTTTCTCTCATGGTTCATATGTGTAACACAGAGAAAGCATTCAATTTACTTAATAAGGATAAATGTGTTATTCTATATGTTTCCTTCAATGAGAATAAAGACAAATAATGTTATGGAACAGAGAAGCCAGAGGCTGAGGCACAGCTCGATTTGAATTATCCCTTTATGACTAACCAGCAAAGTGGTCTGTGATCAGTAATTTCCCTAGCACCCAGCTTCCTGATCTGGAATATGAATATATTATTGCTGATCTGTTTATTTCATTGACTACTTCTTCATAACCTGGGGTCTGTGTCCTTCTTGCCTCCTGAAAGAATAAACCCCTTGAGGCAAATAGCACATCTGTGGTTTATCATCAGATTCCTAGCACCTAGAACAATGTCTGACACATACCAGAGCTCAGGAAGTATGTTTTGGCTTCCCCAGGGGTTTAGGGGACATGTCAGAAGTCAGTTCCTAGTCATTCATTCATTCAACATTTAAAGATAATTACGAAGTACTGATGTGTATACACTGCGTGTATTGGGAGGTGGGTCTGCTAGGCAAACAACAAAGTATTAATATGTTTCATATCTATGGTGCTGTGTCACCTGGATCCATCCCCATTGTCTCAGAGCCTGATACGGTTTGGCTGTTTCCCCTCCAAAATCTCATCTTGAATTGTAGCTCCTGTAATTCCCGCATGTTGTGGGAGGGACCCAGTGGGAGATGACTGAATCATGAGGGCAGTTCCCCCATGCTGTTCTCATGGTAGTGAATAAGTCTCACAAGATCACATGGTTTTCTAAGGGGAAACCCCTTTATCTTGGTGCTTATTCTCTCTCTTGTCTGCTGCCATGTAATACATCCGTTGCTCTTCTGCCAGGATTGTGAGGCCTCCCCAGTCATGTGGAACTGTGAGTCCATTAAACCTCTTTCCTTTACACATTACCCAGTTTCAGGTATGTGTTTATTAGCAATGTGAGAACAGACTAATACTGAACCTGTTGTTCCTTGACCTCATAGAGCCATTAATCCATTGACTCTCCCTTCTCCCTCTTTATCCACATTTTGCCCCTTTATGTCTTTACTTCTCTGTCTCTTTTTAAAAATGTTATTTTTCCATAAGTTACTGAGGTACAGGTGGTATTTGGTTACCTAAGTTCTTTAGCGGTGATTGGTGAGATCCTGGTGTACCCATCATCACCTGAGCGGTATACACTGCACTATATTTGTTATCTTTTATCCCTCGCTCCCGCCCCAAATTCTTCCCCCCAAGTCCCCAAAGTCCATTGTATCATTCTTAGGCCTTTGCATCCTCATAGCTTAATTCCACATATCAGTGAGAACATACGATGTTTGGTTTTCTATTCCTGAGTTACTTCACTTAGAATAATAGTCTCCAATTCTGGGTTCTGTCATTTCTACTGAACTCTTGAACATGTCCTAAGTTCCTTTGCTCTCTGTTCTTCCTTCATATCCACTTGGAAACTTCTGACCCTAAATGACCCTGTTCATCTCCTTTCTCTTGTCTGCACATGGACCCTGAGCACTGCTGGAAGGAGCCATACAGCTGGCCACGTGGCCGTGGCTGCCAGTAGTTGTGGCCACCTCACTTCTGCCTGGCAAAACTGAATACATTTCTCTAGAAAGGTCACTTTTTCTCTCTTCTTAAACCTCTGATCTCTCTCTCTCTCACTTTCAGCTAATGAAGTCATCCCCTAATTTATTGAGAAATTGGAGCTCCAATCGCCTTCACTTTATCTTACATGTCCTCCTTCCCTGCTCTACCAGTGACAGGGGAAGAAGGATGAGGATTTTCCCTCCTGAAGCCAAAGCACTATCTGTGCCCTGGATCTCATCTCTACCTACTTTCTCAGGAACCTCAACATGTCCCTTATTGCCTCTTCATTCTGGGTCGTCAACATCTCCTTGAAAAGGATTTATGGGTCCTTTTCATCAATATTCACCAAATTAAGAAATTCTGCCTTGACCCCCATGCACCCTCCAGCCATCTGCCTCTGTCATAACCTTCACAGCCAGTTCCCTGGGAGGAGTCTCTGTTCCCACTGTATTCACTTTTTTTCTTTTTCCTATTCACTCTTCAATAACTATCTGACTCCTGGCCCCATTACTTCACCAAGGTCAACAAGGGCGCTAAATCCAGAGTTCCCTTTTCCATGCCTTGAGATTTCCTGCACCAACTCCGTTTAGCCGAGTGAAGCATCTTGTCTTGGCTTCCACAGTCCTGTGTCCCTCTGGTTTTCTCTCTGTCTCATAGCCCTTCCGGAGTCCTCTTCACCAGCTCTGCATCCTCCACTCTTCCAGACATTGAATGTTGGCTCTGTACACTCCTCTCTACATGCTGGCAAATGCCCTCAATTTGTCCTATATTATGTTAAATATTTCTTCTGAGCTTCAGACTGAGCTATCTAGCTGTCTGCTCACAATATCTGCTTGGATATTTCATGAGCTTTTATTTAAGCTGAACCATCTATCCCAGCAACAGGGGAGGCCAGGATGGGAGAATCGCTTGAGGCCAGAAATTTAAGACCAGTCTGGGCAACATAGCGAGACCCCCATCTCTAAAAAATTTGTTTTAAATTACAGGTGTGGTGATACATGCCTGTAGTTGCAGCTACTCAGGATGCTGAGGTAAGAAGATCACTTGAGCCCAGGGATTTGAGGCCATAGTGAACTATGATCCATGACTGCACTCCAGCCTGGGCAACAGAGCAAGACCCCATCTCTAAAAATAAAAAAAAAATTGGCCGGGCGTGGTGGCTCAAGCCTGTAATCCCAGCACTTTGGGAGGCCGAGACGGGCGGATCACGAGGTCAGGAGATCGAGACCATCCTGGTTAATATGGTGAAACCCCGTCTCTACTAAAAAGTACAAAAAACTAGCTGGGAAAGGTGGCGGGCGCCTGTAGTCCTAGCTACTTGGGAGGCTGAGGCAGGAGAATGGCGTGAACCCGGGAGGCGGAGCTTGTAGTGAGCTGAGATCTGGCCACTGCACTCCAGCCTGGGCGACAGAGCGAAACTCCGTCTCAAAAAAAAAAAAAAAAAAAATTAAAAAAAAAAACTTTAAAAATGAGCCAGGCATAGTGGTGCACACCTGTAGTCCCAGCTACTTGGGAGGCTGACATGGTAAGATAGTTTGGGCCCAGGAGCTTGAGACTGCTGTGAGCTATGATTGCGCCACTGCTCTCCAGCCTGGGAGACAGGGCGAGGCCCATCTCTAAAGAAATAATAAACAAACTCATCTCATGGTCTTTCTCCACACCTGGTCATCCTCCTGTGTCCTTCAGTTCAGAGAATGGCACTAGTTCCATCCAGTTGCTCTTGACCAGAAGCCCGAGAGTCACTCTGAATACCACTTTCCTTATTCGCTCCCGCATCCAAACAGTGATGCTACCATCTAAGTAGTTCTTGGATTTTCCCACTTCTTCCTATCACAGCAGCAATGACTCTAGTCTCTAACCATAGAGGGTGTCTGTTTATTCCCTGATGTTTTCCGCGCACCCAGCACAGTCTCCAGCATGCTGTCGGTCCTCCATGTGTGTTTCCATGAATGAGTGGTGCCGGCGGCACTGAGCTTGGAGGGGATCTAAAGTCAGACCCCTAAGATCATGTGACCTGAGACTCTGGGAACAAGCTCAAAGAACTTTAGACCTAAAAGGGACCTTCTGATTATTTATCTTACACCCCTGTTCTTTTTCTTCTTTCCAACTTTTAGGTTGAGCATGTATATGTGCAGATTTGTTACATGGATAAATTGCATGTCACGAGGGTTTGGTGTGCAGATTATTTCATTACCCAGGTAATAAACTTAGTACCCGATAGGTAGTTTCTCAGTCCTCACCCTCTTCCCACCCTCCACCTTCAAGTGGGCCCCTGTGTCTATTGTTCCCATCTTTGTGTCCAGGTGTACTCGGTGTTTAGCTCCCCCTTAAAAGGGAGAGCATGTGGTATTTGGTTTTCCGTCCCTGTGTTGGTTTACTTAGGATAATGGCCATTTTGCTGCAAAGGACATGATTTCATTCTTTTTTATTGTGTGGTATTCCATGGTGTGTATGTACCACATTTTCTTTATCCAGTCTACTATTGATGGGCATCTAGGTTGATTCCATGTCTTTGCTATTGTGATGAGAACTGCAATGAACGTATGAATTCTTGTGCCTTTGTGGTAGAACAATCTATATTCCTTTGGATATATACTCAGTAATGGGATTGCTGGCCCACATGGTAGCTCTAAGTTCTTTGAGAGATCTCCAGATTGCTTTGCACAATGGCTGAACGAATCCACATTCCCACCTGCAGTGTGTAAACTTTCGCTTTCCTCCACGACATTGATGGCATCTGTTATTTTTGGCTTTGGTTAATAGCCGTTCTGACCGGTGTGAGAGTATGTCTCATTGTGGTTCTGGTTTGGATTTCTTTAATGGTAAGTCATGTTGGGATTTTTCATATGCATATTGGCCATGTGTATGTCTTCAAGGAAGCCTCGCTTTTTGACAGATAAGGGAACTGAGAGTCATAGAGGAGAGGTGGCTGGTCCAGAGGGACAAGCTGGCAAGTGGCTGCATGGGTCCCAGAACTTGGGCACCCTAGTTCCCGAGGCATAGTGGCTGCCCTACTCCAGAGCTCTGTGATATGTCTGTTGGATTTAGATCACAGTACTCTCGGTCTGATGGAGGTAGCTTCACGCAAGACAGATTAATCATTAACTTTTTTTGAAGCTACAGACTAATCTGATTTCTAAAGATTCAAAACAGAAATGAAAAGCATATACTTACCCAGAAGGAGGCATTGATTTTTCTTGCTGGAATACCTTTGCATGGAAAGTGATTGAAATTACACATTGATTTAGGATAACTCTTTGGATGCCAGAGCGTGAAAATCTGACACTGGGCTATTTGGAAAGGAGAACTCTGTCGGAAGAGCGTAACTGAGGGATGCTTTTGGAGTTCTGGTCTCCTACACGGCAATGCTTGTTTCCTTTGCCTTGCAAAACCCTGTCATGAGAAAGTCCACTAGATGGCAGGTTTCAGCTGTGCTACAACTGTCTTCCTATCACCAGTAAATGAAGAAACATTCCAAATGAGAACTGAGTGGATACAATACCTGCACACTTAAACCTATGGTCCTTTCAGCCTTCTAGGCTACGCAGTGGTCACAGTTTCAAGTTGTATTTTAAACAGTGTAGAATTCAATTTACCAACAAACAAATTGTATTTTAATTTATGTATTTTTGGAGACACTCTTTTCTCTTGCCCAGCCTGGAGTGCAGTGAGCGATCTCAGCTCACTGCAACCTCTGCCTCCTGGGTTCAGGCAACTCTCATGCCTCAGCCTCTCAAGTAGCTGGGATTATAGGTGTGTGCCACCATGCCTGGCTAATTTTTTGTATTTTTAGTAGAGACGGGGTTTTGCCATGTTGGCCAGGCTTGTCTTGAACTCCCAACCTCAAGTGATCCACCCACCACCTGGGCCTCCCTAAGTGCTGGGATTACAAGCATAAGGCACCACGCCCGGCCCAACAAACACATTTTTTTAGAAAGGGAGTAGACATTTGTAAGTGTACGTACCCACACAGGGACACATTCAGTCGTGCCCCTGTGCCCTGCTGTGTCTTTCAGGAACAGTGGCCCCCTTGAACAGTGTAGTTCGTCCCTTCGAGGCTGATAGAAACATGCTGATGACTGTATTTTCAGGTGCTGAAATTGATTCGGGTTTTACTTCCAGGCTCAGTCCATCCCAGATCCCATAGACATCTCCTCTCTTTGAGATCGGAAACAGCAAAGGTACTGTTCCTGACAACAGTAATTATCATTGGTCGAACGCTCTGTTTCTCGACTCCTCTGCCCTGTTCCTTTCTGCCAACAGTTTTTTTATAAGCATCTACTATGTTTATGGTCCCTGCTAGGCAGATGCTGGAGATAAGATGGTGAGCAAAATAGATATAACCTCTATATCCCATAGATCTTTTAATCTCATGGAAGACAAATAAGCAATTTTAATAAAATACTAAAATCTGTTAGCAAGTGCCTTGTTAACAGAAGTACGGTGTCAAGGAGGAGGAAACTCAAGCTCATACCTGAAAGTTGAGAGTTCCCTGGGTAAGGAAAGGTGTAGAAGAATAAAAGGAAATTCCGGAAAGAAGTGTTTGCAGGAAGTACCTAGAAGTGGGAATGAGTGTAGAACTTGGAGTATGGAGGGCAGGTGGGTAAGACGGGGAGGTCGGAGGCAAGGGAATGGGAAGGAGGTTAGGAGAAGAGATGATGATGGGAGGTGAGGCAGACCATGGAGGGCCTTGTTGACCACATAAAGAAATTTAGAGTAAAAATTAAGGCAATTATGAGTTGAGGATTTAAGGCCTTTCTAAATATGTACACACAGAAAATGCATGGCTGGGCATGGTGGCTCACGCCTCTAATTCCAGAACTTTAGGAGACTGAGGCAGTTGGATCACTTGAGCTCAGGAGTTTGAGACCAGCCTGGGCAATATGGCAAGACGCCATCTCAACGAAAAAAAAAAACCAACAAAAATCAGCAGAGCATGGTGGCGTGTGCCTATAGTCCTAGCTACCTGGGAGGCTGAGGTGGAAGGATTGCTTGAGCCTGGGAGGTGGAGGCTGCAGTGAGCTGAGATCATGCCGCTGCACTCCAGCTTGGGCAACAGAGTGAGACTGTCTCAGAAAGAATGAAAGGAGAGAGAGAGAGAGAGAGAGAGAAAGGAGGAGGAGGGAGAGAGACAGAAAATGCAGAGTAATATAAAGCATAGTGTGAGGGTTAGCACTCCTCATTGCCTTCAGAAGAAAGACAGTGTCTCTTCCTGTGTCAATTGTCTTCATTCTTCCTCCCCGTGCCCCATGCCTATTTCGCTCAAACTGGGGTCTGGAGATGTATTCCTGGACATCATGCTTCTTTGCAATAATTTTTTAAATGTTTGCTTTCATTTTGTTGATAGTATTAAAACATTCGTACAAGAATATTCTGGATTATCTGAATAACCCCTGCTGGGAGATCAACATGACCCATTTCCATCTTCTCTGCACACATTTTGTTTCTTGAATGTCATCATAACACATTTCCAGGTTGTAGAGCCAGAGAACGATTGGCACCGCGCTGATTCAGGGAAGAAAATGAGAAGAAACTGAGAATAGGTGGGTCTGGACAAAGGCTTAAATATAATCAATCAATGCTGGTAGGAACAAGGAGATGTTGGAGATTTCAGCTATGTTGTCAGCAACATCACAGCAGTAAAAAACAAGACAGGCTGATGTAATAGGCCCTGGTCCTGCTCCCTAGGAAATAAGAGTCCAGGCATTGTCTCTCAGGATGTTTCTCTGGTATCTGGTCGGATGTTAGCATTTTTTCAGTCAAGAACTGGGAGTTGGGAGGAGTGCGTGGGGCACAGGAGATCTCTTTGATGGCTGACTCCTCTGAAAACAATAAATAGCTTTTAGAGAGAAGGGAGGGCATCGGGCTTTTCATTTGGCCACGGTTGGCAACAGCTTACTCCACCCACAGACAACACAAAGGGAGGGTGGGCCGATGGAGCAAAGAGTGGGCTCCCGGCCAGGCTCATCATGTCATCCAGCATCTGGAGGGAGAGTCTGGGAGACATTTTAAAAGAAAAGGAGAAAGATCTTAAGTGGTTATCAACAGAAGAATCCCACCGTTGAGAAGGAATCTGCACAGACTTTGGTAAATGTTACGGACAGTACTCTGGTGTTATACTGAGGAAGGTATTTTTGTTTTTTTTTCAAATAATTTATATTTTTGGAAAGTACACAGAACATACAATTTACCATATTAACTATTTTTAAGTAGACAGTTCAGTACACTTAAGTGCATTCATATCGTTATGCAGGTGTCTTTTATATTTGAACTCACTTTCCTCCAAAGCTCGTTTTATTTTCCGAGCAGAACAAATGAAGATGACGAGGCTCTCACTTTGCCTTCGTTCTTATCTGGAGCATGGATCCAATTGGGGTCTAGTTTGCAGTGGCCAGTCAAAAGGAAACGCCACCCCCAAGCTCTAATACTTATCCTCAAATGGTCTTCCACCCCAGAAATTACAAATACATAACTTAACCAATGCTGAAGGTACAGCGTTCTCTTTCCAGACTCACTGGCACCAGCTCCAGGCCCTCCCGTATTTCCCCAGAGATTGGTGGGTGGAGGCAGCAGGATACAAGACTTCCCCCAGTGTACTCAGTGTTCTGACAGTGTTCAGGTTGCAGAAAAACACAGCTATGTTCCGTTCAGGACATGGGTGGGGGGCAGGTAATAATAGAACTAGGCTCATTGTGCTGTTCTCAGGATAGAATGAGGTCATGCATGTAGAGCTCTTGGCACACATAGTAAGCCATCTCAGTATCGGTGAGTTATTTCTGTTCACCATACTGTACCCAAAGAGGTAACTCATAAGAAAACAGCCAGTTTTTCAGATTGTTTCTTTTCTTTTTTTTGAGATGAAGTCTTGCTCTGTCACCCAGGCTGGAGTGCAGTGGCGCAATCTGGGCTCCCTGCAACCTCCCAGGTTCAAGCAATTCTCCTGCCTCGGGCTTCTGAGTAGCTGGGATTACAGGTGCATGCCCTGCTAATTTTTGTATTTTTAGTGGAAACCGGGTTTTGCCATGTTGGCCAGGCTGGTCTCAAACTCCTGACCTCAAGTGATCCACCTACCTCAGCCTGGGAGTTTCGTTTTAAGAAATGTTTTAGACGTGCGTCTCAATCTCCTACAAATTTTTGTGTCCATAGCATTGTGGAGGGCTCACTGATACTCATACTAATGGTCTCAAGGTTCTCTGGATCACCCATTGCTCGTCGACCTAGTCATGTGGGTGGAGGAAATTGCTTGAAGCACATTCTGTAGTTTTGGGGAAAACGTCTTCTGCTAACTCTTATTTAAAATTAATGTTTCTTCCTACACTGAATATATATTTAAAACCAAAAAAAAGTTTCATTCAACAACACCTTTCATTTCTTAAGCATTTCTGTTAAGTCTAGGATTGATTATCCCGGATGTGTTTCACAGCATTAAAATACAGTAAGAAAATGACAATACAGTCAAGTTAGTGCATCAAACCAAGACGCTGTAGGAATATCACAAACTATGTTAGATGATAATTTTGGAGCATCTTGTAAGATGGAGCTTTGCTGATAGTAGCAGTGATTGCATGTATTTTATGAGTGAAACCTTGCTTTGACAAATACGTGTACATGTGGATGATGTCTGGGATTTAATGCTCAAAAGTGCACATTGGTGTGTTAGTAGCATCATTGTTGACCAAGTACTTGAACATGTAACATAAATAAAATAGTTTTGAAAGGTATGTCAAAGGAGGGAGCAAGAAAAGAGGAATAAAGGATAGATGTAAAATGGGAAATTGTATGTCCACTAGTCAATAATTGTGTGGAATGGCATGTTTATAAAAAAGCAAAATGAAGATGTCAGAGGTGTTCCTGCAGTGTCCGGGCTTGGCTCCCTTGGCAGCTCCATCCCACCCACACAGCTGGCTGCAGGTGGGCAGCTGCTAAGTTGCTGCCCTGGGAAGTCAGCCCAGAACCTTCTCGTGTCACTTCCCATCCTGCACTCCCAATTTGTCCATTCTGTCTTGGGGCCTCAGGGGCCTATCTCCTGCCTCGCTTGAATCCTTCCTGCTCAAAGATTTTGCTTGGATTGCGTTTGGGAGTTCATCCTGATTTGCCCCTAGTCTCTGCCTTTCAGATCACATCCTACTGTCCAGAGCACTACTCTGTCCCCATCCCACTGCCTAGAACCCAGGTGAGATCTGGTGTCTCACTTACATTGGAGCAGAGGTCAGAAAGCACCAGCTCACCCTTCCCTGTAACAGCGCTGTCATTTGTGAACTTGACTTCAAAGCTGGGAAAAGGTAGGGGGTTTGGAGCCCTGTGAGTTAACCAACATTGATAGAAGTGAATCAATGTTAAACGTGCCCTAGTGTATTTATTTAACCAAGTGGCTCATGCAAGTGGCACAATACATCACATCCCCTGGTAGGCATCCTGGGGAAAGAGGCAGAGGGAGGAAATGTCCCCTACAAGAGCCAGAGGGGTGACCAGAGCGAGTGTGTTACAGCCTTCAGTTAAGTGTTCGTCCACTGTGGAGAGTGCACGCTAAATGCATTATCGTTTGCTTAATGTATATATAAAGACAGTCTACTAAGTCAGAATGACATATGAGGGGGAAAAAAACCAGAAATAGTCCCAATGACAAGCAGCTTAAGAACCAGTGACATAAAAGACAAACCGGATACAAGGACAGAGCAACAGAAGACAGCACGTGGTCAAGTGTGAGTGTGGAGCGGCTGATGGGAAGGAGAGAAGGCAGCCGTGAGCAGGCATTGGTGAGGCAAATGGAATCATTAAGTGAGTGATGACCTAATTGTAGGAGACCAGGCCTTGAAGAGAAGATGGAGACTTGTGCAAAGCAGAGCCAGGGATGGGCCAGGCACGACAGCTCACGCCTATAATCCCAGCACCTTGGCAGGCGGAGGCAGGAGGATCAGTTGAGCCTGGGAGTTTGAGACCAGCCTGAGCA